>NC_064639.1:115158109-115461139 GCF_023864345.2 Schistocerca serialis cubense | reverse complement strand
AGGCCCACATTTCTCTAACGAGTATAGAAATGTTGAGATAGGTTCTTTATTTACAAAGCTAAAGGGACTTATTACAATCAAATGCCACAGTGACGAAAAATGTTGTGGCTCACAATGCCTCTGGGTTGCAAATACCACTTGTTAAATATTTCTGAAACATAAATAGTGCTACGGCGACCTCCATGTATCAGTCACACATTGCGACAACTTTTGGAATCATCAAGATCCTTGGAACTGAAAGGAAATTTAGAACCCACAAGCAACAACTGCGAATAATGTGTTAGGAAGTATCGTTTGCAGTGGCATATGTCATAAAAAGGCGTGTTTAGGACGGTTGCGTAGATCGTAAGGGCCACAGAGAGCTCATTCGGAGAGGTAAGGAGGGCTGTAAGGGGAGGAGGAGGCCCACATTTCTCTAACGAGTATAGAAATGTTGAGATAGGTTTTTAATTTACAAAGCTAAAGGGACTTATTACATTCAAATGCCACAGTGACGAAAAATTTTGTGGCTCACAATGCCTCTGCGTTGCATATACCACTTGTTAAATATTTCTGAAACATAAATAGTGCTACGACGACCTCCATGTATCAGTCACACATTGCGACAACTTTTGCAATCATCAAGATCCTTTTAACTGAAAGAAAATTTAGAACCCACAAGGAACAACTGCGAATAATGTGGTAGGAAGTATCATTTGCATTGGCATATGTCATAAAAAGGCGTGTTTAGGACGGTTGCGTAGGTCGTAAGTGCCGCAGAGAGCTCATTCTTAGAGGGAAGGAGGGCTGTAAGGGGTTTAGGAGGCCCACATTTATCCGACTAGTGGAGAAATTTTAAGATAGGTACTATATATACAAAGCTAAAGCGACTTATTACATTCTAATGCCACAGTGACGAAAAATATTGCGGCTCACAATGAATTTGCGTTGCATATATAATTTGTTAAATATTTCTGAAACATAAATAGTGCTACGACGACCTCCATGTATCAGTCACACATTGCGACAACTGTTGGAATCATCAAGTTCCTTGTAACTGAAGGTAAATTTGGAACCCACAAGGAACAACTGCGAATAATGTGTTAGGAAGTATCATTTGCAGTGGCATATGTCATAAAAAGGCGTGTTTAGGATGGTTGCGTAGGTCGTAAGTGCCGCAGAGAGCTCATTCGGAGAGGGAAGGAGGGCTGTAAGGGGAGGAGGAGGCCCACTTTTCTCTAACGAGTATAGAAATGTTGAGATAGTTTCTTTATTTACAACGCTAAAGGGACTTATTACATTCAAATGCCACAGTGACTAAAAATTTTGTGGCTCACAATGCCTCTGCGTTGCATATACGACTTGTTAAATATTTCTGAAAAATAAATAGTGCTACGACGACCACCATGTATCAGTCACACAATGCGACAACTGTTGGAATCATCAAGATCCTTGGAACTGAAAGGAAATTTAGAACAAACAAGGAACAACTGCGAATAATGTGTTAGGAAGTATCATTTGCAGAGGCATATGTCATAAAATAACGTGTTTAGGACGGTTGCGTAGGACGTAAGTGCCGCAGAGAGCTCATTCTTAGAGGGAAGGAGGGCTGTAAGGGGAGGAGGAGGCCCACATTTCTCTAACGAGTATAGAAATGTTGAGATAGGTTCTTTATTTACAAAGCTAAAATTACTTATTACAATCAAATGCCACAGTGACGAAAAATGTTGTGGCTCACAATGCCTCTGGGTTGCAAATTCCAAATGTTAAACATTTCTGAAACATAAATAGTGCTACGACGACCTCCATGTATCAGTCACACATTGCGACAAGTTTTGGAATCATCAAGATCCTTGGAACTGAAAGGAAATTTAGAACCCATGAGCAACAACTGCGAATAATGTGTTAGGAAGTATCATTTGCAGTGGCATATGTCATAAAAAGGCGTGTTTAGGACGGTTGCGTAGGTCGTAAGTGCCACAGAGAGCTCATTCGGAGAGGGAAGGAGGGCTGTAAGGGGAGGAGGAGTCCCACATTTCTCTAACGAGTATAGAAATGTTGTGATAGGTTGTTTATTTACAACGCTAAAGGGACTTATTACATTCAAATGCCACAGTGACTAAACAGTTTGTGGCTCACAATGCCTCTGCGTTGCATATACCACTTTTTAAATATTTCTGAAACGTAAATAGTGCTACGACGACCTCCATGTATCAGTCACACATTGCGACAACTGTTGGAATCATCATGAACCTTGGAACTGAAAGGAAATTTAGAACCCACAAGGAACAACTGCGAATAATGTGTTAGGAAATATCATTTGTAGTGGCATATGTCATGAAAAGGCGTGTTTAGGACGGTTGCGTAGGTCGTAAGTGCCGCAGCGAGCTCATTCGGAGAGGGACGGAGGGCTGTAAGGGGAGGAGGAGGCCCACATTTCTCTAACGAGTATAGAAATGTTGAGATAGGTTCATTTTTTACAAAGCTAAAGGGACTTATTACAATCCAATGCCACAGTGACGAAAAATGTTGTGGCTCACAATGCCTCTGCGTTGCATATACCACTTGTTAAATATTTCTGAAACATAAATAGTGCTACGACGACCTCCATGTATCAGTCACACATTGCGACAACTTTTGGAATCATCAAGATCCTTGGAACTGAAAGGAAATTTAGAACCCACAAGCAACAACTGCGAATAATGTGTTAGGAAGTATCATTTGCAGTGGCATATGTCATAAAAAGGCGTGTTTAGGACGGTTGCGTAGGTCGTAAGTGCCACAGAGAGCTCATTCGGAGAGGGAAGGAGGGCTGTAAGGTGAGGAGGAGGCCCACATTTCTCTAACGAGTATAGAAATGTTGAGATAGGTTCATTATTTACAAAGCTAAAGGGACTTATTACAATCCAGTGCCACAGTGACGAAAAATGTTGTGGCTCACAATGCCTCTGAGTTGCATATACCACTTGTTAAATATTTCTGAAACATAAATAGTGCTACGACGACATCCATGTATCAGTCACACATGGCGACAACTTTTGGAATCATCAAGATCCTTGGAACTGAAAGGAAATTTAGAACCCACAAGCAACAACTGCGAATAATGTGTTAGGAAGTATCATTTGCAGTGGCATATGTCATAAAAAGGCGTGTTTAGGACGGTTGCGTAGGTCGTAAGTGCCACAGAGAGCTCATTCGGAGAGGGAAGAAGGGCTGTAAGGGGAGGAGGAGGCCCACATTTCTCTAACGAGTATAGAAATGTTGAGATAGGTTCATTATTTACAAAGCTAAAGGGACTTATTACAATCAAATGCCACAGTGACGAAAAATGTTGTGGCTCACAATGCCTCTGGGTTGCAAATACCACTTGTTAAATATTTCTGAAACATAAATAGTGCTACGGCGACCTCCACGTATATGTCACACATTGCGACAACTTTTGGAATCATCTGGATCCTTGGAACTGAAAGGAAATTTAGAACCCACAGGCAACAACTGCGAATAATGTGTTAGGAAGTATCGTTTGCAGTGGCATATGTCATAGAAAGGCGTGTTTAGGACGGTTGCGTAGGTCGTAAGTGCCACAGAGGGCTCATTCGGAGAGGTAAGGAGGGCTGTAAGGGGAGGAGGAGGCCCACATTTCTCTAACGAGTATAGAAATGTTGAGATAGGTTTTTAATTTACAAAGCTAAAGGGACTTATTACATTCAAATGCCACAGTGACGAAAAATTTTGTGGCTCACAATGCCTCTGCGTTGCTATATACCACTTGTTAAATATTTCTGAAACATAAATAGTGCTAGGACGACCTCCCTGTATCAGTCACACATTGCGACAACTGTTGGAACCATCAAGATCCTTGGAACTGAAAGGAAAATTTAGAACCCACAAGGCAAACTCCGAATAATGTGTTAGGAAGTATCATTTGAAGTGGCATTGGTCTTAAAACGCGTTTTAGGGCGGTTGCAAGTTCGCAAATGCCGCACAAGGCTCATTCGGAGAGGGAAGGAGGGCTGTAATGGGAGGAGGAGGCCCACATTTCTCTAACGAGTATAGAAATGTTGAGATAGGTTCTTTATTTACAAAGCTAAAGGGACTTATTACATTCAAATGCCACAGTGACGAAAAATTTTGTGGCTCACAATGCCTCTGCGTTGCATATACCACTTGTTAAATATTTCTGAAACATAAATAGTGCTACGACGAAATCCATGCATCAGTCTCACATTGCGACAACTGTTGGAATCATCAAGAACCTTGGAACTGAAATTAAATTTAGAACCCACAAGGAACAACTGCGAATAATGTGTTAGAAAGTATCATTTGCAGTGGCATATGTCATAATAATGCGTGTATAGGCCGGTTGCGTAGGCCGTAAGTGCCGCAGAGAGCTCATTCGGAGAGGGAAGGAGGGCTGTAAGGGGAGGAGGAGGCCCACATTTCTCTAACGAGTATAGAAATGTTGAGATAGGTTCTTTATTTACAAAGCTAAAGGGACTTATTACATTCAGATGCCACAGTGACGAAAAATTTTGTGGCTCACAATGCCTCTGCGTTGCATATACCACTTGTTAAATATTTCTGAAACATAAATAGTGCTACGACGAAATCCATGCATCAGTCACACATTGCGATAACATTTGGAATCATCAAGATCCTTGGAACCGAAAGGAAAATTTAGAACCCACAAAGAACAACTGCTAATAATGTGTTTGGAAGTATCATTTGCAGGGGCATATGTCTTAAAAACGCGTGTATAGGTCGGTGGCAATCTCGCAATTGCCGCAGAAGGCTAATTCGGAGAGGGAAGGATTGCTGTAAGGGGAGGAGGAGACCCACATTTATCCGACTAGTGGAGATATTTTAAGATAGGTACTATATTTACAAAGCTAAAGGGACTTATTGCATTCTAATGCCACAGTGACGAAAAATGTTGCGGCTCACAATGCCTCTGCGTTGCATATACCACTTGTTAAATATTTCTGAAACGTAAATAGTGCTACGGCGACCTCTATGTATCAGTCACACAATGCGACAACTTTTGGAACCATCAAGATCCTTGGAACTGAAACGAAAATTTAGAACCCACAAGGAACAACTGCGAATAATGTGTTAGGAAGTATCATTTGCAGTGGCATATGTCTTAAAAACGCGTTTTAGGACGGTTGCAAGTTCGCAATTGTCAGCAGAAGACTAATTCGGAGAGGGAAGGAGGGCTGTAAGGGGAGGAGGAGGCCCACATTTCTCTAACGAGTATAGAAATGTTGAGATAGGTTCTTTATTTACAAAGCTAAAGGGACTTTTTACATTCAAATGCCACAGTGACAAAAACTTTTGTGGCTCACAATGCCTCTGCGTTGCATATACCACTTGTTAAATATTTCTGAAACATAAATAGTGCTACGACGAGATCCATGCATCAGTCACACATCGCGAAAACTTTTGGAATCATCAAGATCCTTGGAACTGAAAGGAAATTTAGAACCCACAAGGAACAACAGCGAATAATGTGTTAGGAAGTATCATTTGCAGTGGCATATGTCTTAAAAACGCGTGTTTAGGTCGGTGGCAATCTCGCAAATGCCGCAGATGGCTGATTCGGAGAGGGAAGGATTGCTGTAAGGGGATGAGGAGACCCACATTTATCCGACCAGTGGAGAAATTTTAAGATAGGTACTATATTTACAAAGCTAAAGGGACTTATTACATTCTAATGCCACAGTGACGAAAAATATGCGGCTCACAATGCCTTTGCGTTGCATATATCATTTGTTAAATATTTCTGAAACATAAATAGTGCTACGACGACCTCCATGTATCAGTCACACATTGCGACAACTGTTGGAATCATCACGATCCTTGGAACTGAAAGGAAATTTAGAACCCACAAGGAACAACTGCGAATAATGTGTTAGTAAGTATCATTTGCAGTAGCATATGTCATAAAATAACGTGTTTAGGACGGTTGCGTAGGACGTAAGTGCCGCAGAGAGCTCATTCGAAGAGGGAAGGAGGGCTGTAAGGAGAGGAGGAGGCCCACATTTCTCTAACGAGTATAGAAATGTTGAGATAGGTTCTTTATTTACAATGCTAATGGGACTTATTACAATCAAATGCCACAGTGACGAAAAATGTTGTGGCTCACAATGCCTCTGGGTTGCAAATTCCATTTGTTAAATATTTCTGAAACATAAATAGTGCTACGACGACCTCCATGTATCAGTCACACATTGCGACAACTGTTGGAATCATCATGAACCTTGGAACTGAAACGAAATTTAGAACCCAAAAGGAACAACTGCGAATAATGTGTTAGGAAGTATCATTTGCAGTGGCATAAGTCATGAAAATGCGTGTTTAGGACGGTTGCGTAGGTCGTAAGTGCCGCAGAGAGCTCATTCGGAGAGGGATGGAGGGCTGTAAGGGGAGGAGGAGGCCCACATTTCTCTAACGAGTATAGAAATGTTGAGATAGGTTGTTTATTTACAAAGCTAAAGGGACTTATTACATTCAAATGCAACCGTGACGAAATATTTTGTGGCTCACAATGCCTCTGCGTTGCATATACCACTTGTTAAATATTTCTGAAACATAAATAGTGCTACGACGACCTCCATGTGTCAGTCACACATTGCGACAACTGTTGGAATCATCAAGTTCCTTGGAACTGAAGGGAAATTTAGAACCCACAAGAAACAACTGCGAATAATGTGTTAGGAAGTATCATTTGCAGTGGCATATGTTTAAAAACGCGTTTTAGGACGGTTGCAAGTTCGCAATTGCCGCAGAAGGCTCATTCGGAGAGGGAAGGAGGGCTGTAAGGGGAGGAGGAGGCCCACATTTCTCTAACGAGTATAGAAATGTTGAGATAGGTTCTTTATTTACAAAGCTAAAGGGACTGATTACATTGAAATGCCACGGTGACGAAAAACTTTGTGGCCCACAATGCCTCTGCGTTGCATATACCACTTGTTAAATATTTCTGAGACGTAAATAGTGCTACGACGAAATCCATGTATCAGTCACACATTGCGACAACTGTTGGAATCATCAAGTTCCTTGGAACTGAAGGGAAATTTAGAACCCACAAGGAACAACTGCGAATAATGTGTTAGGAAGTATCCTTTGCAGTGGCATATGTCATAAAAGGGCGTGTTTAGGATGGTTGCGTAGGTCGTAATTGCCGCAGGGAGCTCATTCGGAGAGGGAAGGAGGGCAGTAAGGGGAGAAGGAGACCCACATTTTTCGAACGAGTATAGAGATGTTGAGATAGGTTCTTTATTTACAAAGCTAAAGGGACTTATTACATTCAAATGCCATAGTGACGTAAAATTTTGTGGCTCACAATGCCTCTGCGTTGCATATACCACTTGTTAAATATTTCTGAAATATAAATAGTACTACGACGACCTCCATGTATCAGTCACACATTGCGACAACTGTTGGAACCATCAAGATCCTTGGAACTGAAAGGAAAATTTAGAACCCACAAGGAACAACTGCGAATAATGTGTTAGGAAGTATCATTTGCAGTGGCATATGTCTTAAAAACGCGTTTTAGGACGGTTGCAAATTCGCAATTTCCGCAGATAGCTCATTCGGAGAGGGAAGGAGGGCAGTAAGACGAGGAGGAGGCCCACATTTCTCTAACGAGTATAGAAATGTTGAGATAGGTTCTTTATTTACAAAGCTAAAGGGACTTATTACATTCAAATGCCACAGTGACGAAAAATTTTGTGGCTCACAATGCCTCTGCGTTGCATATACCACTTGTTAAATATTTCTGAAACATAAATAGTGCTAAGACCATGTCCATGTATCTGTCACACATTGCGACAACTGTTGGAATCATCAAGACCCTTGGAACAGTAAGGAAAATTTAGAACCCACAAGGAACAACTCCTAATAATGTGTTAGGAAGTATCATTTGCAGTGGCATATGTCTTAAAAACGCGTGTTTAGGTCGTAGTCAATCTCGCAATTGCCGCAGAAGGCTAATTCGGAGAGGGAAGGATTGCTGTAAGGGGAGGAGGAGACCCACATTTATCCGACTAGTGGAGGTATTTTGAGATAGGTACTATATTTACAAAGCTAAAGGGACTTATTGCATTCTAATGCCACAGTGACGAAAAATTTTGCGGCTCACATTGCCTCTGCGTTGCATGTACCACTTGTTAAATATTTCTGAAACATAAATAGTGCTACGACGACCTCCATGTATCAGTCACACCTTGCGACAACTGTTGGAATCATCAAGACCCTTGGAACAGAAAGGAAAATTTAGAACCCACAAGGAACAACTGCTAATAATGTGTTAGGAAGTATCATTTGCAGTGGCATATGTCTTAAAAACGCGTGTTTAGGTCGTAGTCAATCTCGCAATTGCCGCAGAAGGCTAATTCGGAGAGGGAAGGATTGCTGTAAGGGGAGGAGGAGACCCACATTTATCCGACTAGTGGAGGTATTTTGAGATAGGTACTATATTTACAAAGCTAAAGGGACTTATTACATTCAAATGCCACAGTGACGAAAAATTCTGTGGCTCACAATGCCTCTGTGTTGCATATACCACTTGTTAAATATTTCTGAAACATAAATAGTGCTACGACGACCTCCATGTATCAGTCACACTTTGCGACAACTGTTGGAATCATCAAGTTCCTTGGAACTGAAGGGAAATCTAGAACCCATAAGGAACAACTGCGAATAATGTGTTAGGAAGTATCATTTGCAGTGGCATATGTCATAAAAGGGCGTGTTTAGGATGGTTGCGTAGGTCGTAAGTGCCGCAGAGAGCTCATTCGGAGAGGGAAGGAGGGCTGTAAGGGGATGAGGAGACCCACATTTCTCTAACGAGTATAGAAATGTTGAGATAGGTTCTTTATTTACAAAGCTAAAGGGACTTATTACATTCAAATGCCACAGTGACGAAAAATTTTGTGGCTCACAATGCCTCTGCGTTGCATATACCACTTGTTAAATATTTCTGAAATATAAATAGTACTACGACGACCTCCATGTATCAGTCACACATTGCGACAACTGTTTTAATCATGAAGTTCCTTGGAACTGAAGGGAAATTTAGAACCCACAAGGAACAACTGCGAATAATGTGTTAGGAAATATCATTTGCGGTGGCATATGTCTTAAAAACGCGTTTTAAGACGTTTGCAAATTCGCAATTGCCGCAGAAGGCTGATTCGGAGAGGGAAGGAGGGCTTTAAGGGGAGGAGGAGGCCCACATTTCTCTAACGAGTATAGAAATGTTGAGATAGGTTCTTTATTTACAAAGCTAAAGGGACTTATTACATTCAAATGCCACAGTGACGAAAAATTTTGTGGCTCACAATGTCTCTTGGTCGCATATACCACTTGTTAAATATTTCTGAAACATAAATAGTGCTACGACGACCTCTATGTATCAGTCACAAATTGCGACAACTGTTGGAACCATCAAGATCCTTGGAACTGAAAGGAAAATTTAGAACCCACAAGGAACAACTGCGAATAATGTGTTAGGAAGTATCATTTGCAGTGGCATATGTCTTAAAAACGCGTTTTAGGACGGTTGCAAATTCGCAATTGCCGCAGAAGGCTCATTCGGAGAGGGAAGGAGGGCAGTAAGGGGAGGAGGAGGCCCACATTTCTCTAACGAGTATAGAAATGTTGAGATAGGTTCTTTATTTACAAAGCTAAAGGGACTTATTACATTCAAATGCCACAGTGACGAAAAATTTTGTGGCTCACAATGGGTCTGCGTTGCATATACCACTTGTTAAATATTTCTGAAACATAAATAGTGCTACGACGACCTCCATGTATCAGTCACACATTGCGACAACTGTTGGAATCATCATGAACCTTGGAACTGAAACGAAATTTAGAACCCAAAAGGAACAACTGCGAATAATGTGTTAGGAAGTATCATTTGCAGTGGCATATGTCATGAAAATGCGTGATTAGGACGGTTGCGTAGGTCGTAAGTGCCGCAGAGAGCTCATTCGGAGAGGGAAGGAGGGCTGTAAGGGGAGGAGGAGGCCCACATTTCTCTAACGAGTATGGAAATGTTGAGATAGGTTCTTTATTTATAAAGCTAAAGGGACTTATTACATTCAAATGTCACAGTGACGAAAAATGTTGTGGTTCACAATGCCTCTGCGTTGCATATACCACTTGTTAAATATTTCTGAAACATAAATAGTGCTAAGACGACGTCCATGTATCTGTCACACATTGCGACAACTGTTGGAATCATCAAGACCCTTGGAACAGAAAGGAAAATTTAGAACCCACAAGGAACAACTGCTAATAATGTGTTAGGAAGTATCATTTGCAGTGGCATATGTCTTAAAAACGCGTGTTTAGGTCGTAGTCAATCTCGCAATTGCCGCAGAAGGCTAATTCGGAGAGGGAAGGATTGCTGTAAGGGGAGGAAGAGACCCACATTTATCCGACTAGTGGAGGTATTTTGAGATAGGTACTATATTTACAAAGCTAAAGGGACTTATTGCATTCTAATGCCACAGTGACGAAAAATGTTGCGGCTCACAATGCCTCTGCGTTGCATGTACCACTTGTTAAATATTTCTGAAACATAAATAGTGCTACGACGACCTCCATGTATCAGTCACACCTTGCGACAACAGTTGGAATCATCAAGACCCTTGGAACAGAAAGGAAAATTTAGAACCCACAAGGAACAACTGCTAATAATGTGTTAGGAAGTATCATTTGCAGTGGCATATGTCTTAAAAACGCGTGTTTAGGTCGTAGTCAATCTCGCAATTGCCGCAGAAGGCTAATTCGGAGAGGGAAGGATTGCTGTAAGGGGAGGAGGAGACCCACATTTATCCGACTAGTGGAGGTATTTTGAGATAGGTACTATATTTACAAAGCTAAAGGGACTTATTGCATTCTAATGCCACAGTGACGAAAAATGTTGCGGCTCACAATGCCTCTGCGTTGCATATACCACTTGTTAAATATTTCTGAAACATTAATAGTGCCACGACGACCTCCATGTATCAGTCGCACATTGCGACAACTGTTGGAATCATCAAGTTCCTTGGAACTGAAGGGAAATTTAGAACCCACAAGGAACAACTGCGAATAATGTGTTAGGAAGTATCATTTGCAGTGGCATATGTCGTAAAAAGGCGTGTTTAGGATGTTTGCGTAGGTCGTAAGTGCCGCAGAGAGCTCATTCGGAGAGGGAAGGAGGGCTGTAAGGGGAGGAGGAGGCCTACATTTCTCTAACGAGTATAGAAATGTTGAGATAGGTTCTTTATTTACAAAGCTAACGGGACTATTTACATTCAAATGCCACAGTGACGAAAAATTCTGTGGCTCACAATGCCTCTGTGTTGCATATACCACTTGTTAAATATTTCTGAAACATAAATAGTGCTACGACGACCTCCATGATTCAGTCACACTTTGCGACAACTGTTGGAATCATCAAGTTCCTTGGAACTGAAGGGAAATCTAGAACCCACAAGGAACAACTGCGAATAATGTGTTAGGAAGTATCATTTGCAGTGGCATATGTCATAAAAGGGCGTGTTTAGGATGGTTGCGTAGGTCGTAAGTGCCGCAGAGAGCTCATTCGGAGAGGGAAGGAGGGCTGTAAGGGGATGAGGAGACCCACATTTCTCTAACGAGTATAGAAATGTTGAGATAGGTTCTTTATTTACAAAGCTAAAGGGACTTATTACATTCAAATGCCACAGTGACGAAAAATTTTGTGGCTCACAATGCCTCTGCGTTGCATATACCACTTGTTAAATATTTCTGAAACATAAATAGTGCTACGACGACCTCCATGTATCTGTCACACATTGCGACAACTGTTGGAATCATCAAGTTCCTTGGAACTGAAGGGAAATTTAGAACCCACAAGGAACAACTGCGAATAATGTGTTAGGAAGTATCATTTGCAGTGGCATATGTCTTAAAAACGCGTTTTAGGACGGTTGCAAGTTCGCAATTGCCGCAGAAGGCTCATTCGGAGAGGGAACGAGGGCTGTAAGGGGAGGAGGAGGCCCACATTTCTCTAACGAGTATACAAATGTTGAGATAGGTTGTTTATTTAAAAAGCTAAAGGGACTTATTGTAGTGTCGGTAGCTGGACCGACACCGTGAGGTAGATTGCTGAAAAGGAATGCTAAACTAACGCTGTGGCCGATAGTGCACGCACGGCAATAAGCATACGGGCGTGAAGTCTGGAACATAAAAACTTATGAATGAATAAGAAGAAAAGTATGTAGATGCTTTTTACTTAACTTTTATTGATTCCTTGGAATACATCTCTCTTGATTACTCGTAAGCTATAGGCACTGATACAAATGGCTCCTTGCTAGTTCGTAGCCATTAACTTAGCTGATGGCTATTCTGTCTCTCGGCTAATGAGAGAGAAAGGCTTCGTACAACTGGGCGATAGCTAGGTTCGCGTACAACTGGGCGGTAGCTTGGTTCTCGTACAACTGGGGTCGAGTCCACTCTCGTATCACGAGACCTGCCTAGGTGGTGGCGCTAGGTCTGCGATCACAGTGGCGACACGCGGGTCCGACATGTACTACATGGACCGCGGCCGATTTAAGCTACCACCTAGCAAGTGTGGTGTCTGGCGGTGACACCACATTCCTCCCCCGCAAATCGGCGAACGGTCGTGAGATAAGGCTTCCGCCCGCCGTGGGGAGGACCACATGTTGACGTATGCGATGAGGTGGGGAGCCTAACAACAGGCGAGGCTGTGCCACCCGCACCCGGCCATCCGGTCCGAGGGGAGCTAGGAAACGCCTGCAAAACTAGTCCAGGGTGCACGTCAACATGCGGTGTATGCGCCCGTAATAAGACATGAGGGACCGAAGGGTCGATATCCATGGCGTCGGGGTAGCCGACGCGCGATGACGTCATGTGGTCCGGAGTGGGCGGGCGTTCCATGGCGGAGGACAGCTGGTCACGGGAAGCGATCGGCGGCGCGTGACCCTGGGAGGCGCTTGGCGGCTGCAACGAAGCGTCGAATGCGGTCGGCGGCGGCGGCGGCGGCTGCTGCTGCTGCGGCGGCGGCGGCGCGTCGCCATGGGGCAAAATGGAAGGCATCGTCGGTAACACCTGGGGATGAGGCGAGCCAGTAGATGGGTCCCCAGGGCGCTGACCGGACGGCACCGTCGCTGAAAGCAGACGGGGAGCGGCAGAACCCGAGCGACGACAGAGGCGCAGCTGATTGAGATGCCGACGCACCTCACCAGAGGCCCCCAAAACCAAATACATCGCGCGGCCGAGGCAGCTAAGAATGCGCCCTGCGAGCCAACGCCGTGAACCTCGATAGTTGCGATAAAATACAACGTCGCCTGGAGCAAAAGCAGGAGTCTGCCGCTGCACAGGAACCTGATGCGGCGGATGCAGCAAAGACATCAAGGTGCGATGAGGACGACCGTGGAGCAACTCAGCCGGCGAGCGACCATCTCGGGGCTGAGAGCGATACGAAGACAAAAAGAGCAACAATGCGTCCTCCCGAGAATGCGACTCTTTCAATTTCAACATCTGTGACTTGAAAGTCCGGACCAAACGTTCAGCGGCACCGTTGGACTGAGGCGAAAACGGCGCGGATGTCAGATGTTGAATACCATTGGCCTGGCAGAATGACTGAAATTCTGCGGACATGAATTGTGGGCCATTGTCGGAAACAATAGTCTGCGGAAGACCTTCAATGCAAAAGATAGCAGACAACGCTTGGATGGTGGCGGAGGACGTCGTGGAAGACATCCGGACAACAAAAGGAAAATTACTGAAGGCGTCGACCAGAACCAACCATCGAGCATTCCAGAATGGACCAGCAAAATCAACGTGCAAGCGTTGCCAAGGGGAAGTGGCTTTTGGCCACGCAAAGACTTTCCGCGGCGGTGCGGACTGTTGTTCGGCACACGCCGGGCACGAAGAACACATATTCGTAATCGCAGCATCGATTCCGAACCAAGTACAGTGCTGACGAGCAAGTTGTTTCGTTCGCACTATACCCCAATGTCCTTGGTGAAGAAGCCGTAAAACAGAGGACTGTAACGAACGTGGGACCACGACTCTGGACTGATCATTATCAGAACGCAACAACAAAACACCACGTCGAACAAAAAGTCTCTCCTTGTGAGCAAAAAATCGGCGAACCAACGGATCCTCGATCCGAGACTTTGACAAAGGCCATTGCGTATCAACAAAACGTAAAACAGAAGCAAGGACAGGGTCAGCAGCTGTGGCTGTAGCGACACGACGAAAATCAATCGGAAACGATTCGACCACTTCATCGGTTTCCGAATCAATGAACATGCAAGCAAGTTCGGAAGAATCGAATGCTTTATCCTCAGCCACAGGCAAACGGGACAACGCATCGGCGTTTCCGTGCTTAGCAGTGGACCGATACAAGATATCGTAGCGGTACTGCGAGAGGAAAATAGACCAGCGAATGAATTTCTGCGCTGTACGTGGAGGTACAGGCTTGGTCGGATGAAAAAGCGATGTCAAAGGTTTGTGGTCTGTGATGATGGTAAAGTGACGACCATACAAGAAATCATGGAACTTAGTAACACCAAACACGAGAGCCAAAGCTTCTTTCTCTATCTGTGAATAATTTCTTTGCGCAGACGAGAGCAATTTGGACGCAAAGGCAATAGGGCGATCATGGGAGCCAACTTTGTGCGCAAGCACAGCACCGATCCCGAAATCCGATGCATCTACCATCAACAAAAGGGGTTTCTGGGGATCGAAAGGAGTAAGGCAAGTATTAGAAAGCAACGCCGATTTCAACTGGCGAAAGGCGCGTTCACATTCCGTCGTCCAGACGAACGGAACACCTTTACGGCGTAAGCGATGAAGCGGAGCTGAAATGGAAGAGGCATTGCGCACATATTTATGGTAATAATTAATTTTACCCAACACACTCTGTAGCTGTTTCAGATTTTGAGGGGAAGGCAGATCGTGTATGGCACGGAGGTGCTCTGGACTTGGATGTATGCCTTGGGCATTAATGACATGTCCCAGGTATGGTAAGTCACGAGCAAAAAACACACATTTGTCCTTCCTCAAGCGAAGACCATTTTGCCGCAAGACCTGAAATAATGTTCGTAAATTCGCAAGATGATCTTCTTCTGTCTGTCCGGAGATCACTATATCGTCCAGATAGTTTGCTGCAGTAGGGACCGACGCACAAATAGTTTGTAAATATTGCTGAAACAAGGCAGGGGCGGATGCACACCCGAAAGGCAGTCTTTTGAAGCGGTACAATCCAAGATGCGTGTTAACCACCAATACGCGCTGGGATTCGTCGTCCACCGGTATTTGCAAGTACGCATCTGCTAGGTCCAACTTTGAAAAATATTGTCCCGGGCACAGTTTAGCAAAAAGATCTTCCGGGCGGGGCAAAGGAAAAGTAGCAGTCACTAGCTGTGGATTCACTGTGGCCTTGAAGTCCACGCAAAGTCTCAATTTTCCGGAAGGTTTTGGCAAAATTACTAAGGGTGAGGCCCAGAGAGAAGCTTGCACACGTTCAATTACACCCTGTGATTCGAGATCGTGTAACGTTCTTGCGACCTCATCACGCAATGCGTGGGGAACAGTGCGCGCCCTGAAAAATTTCGGTTGCGCGTTTACCTTCAGTTCTAAATGTGCTTCATAGTTTTTAGCGCAACCTAAGCCCGGTGCAAAAACGTCTGCAAATTCGTCACACAGCCGAGAAACACTGTCTGTAGGCACAGTCTGATTCACTGATAGGACCTGATTTACAATAGACATGTTAAACAACTTAAATAAATCTAGACCAAATAAGTTCACTGCAGAAGAAGAACGAAGAACGTAAAATGACACAAGTTTGGTTTGTCCCTTGAATGTTGCAAGAAGGCTGCACTGTCCAAACACAGGAATTTTCTGTCCGGAATATGTAGTTAGCTTAACATTTGCGGCACGCAACGGAGGTGCGCCCAGTTGTTTGTACGTGTCGTGATTGAGCAATGAAACTGCAGCTCCGGTATCGAGCTGGAATGGTATCACTTGGCCGTCAAAGTCTAAGTCCACAAAAAGTTTATTGTCCTGCTGACGACAAGAGCGACTGTTTTGTGCAATTGGAACAGACACTGGTACAGAATCACTTGCTAATTGACGTGATTTCCGGCGACTTCGACGCACAGTTTTTGTGGGACGAACACAGTTACAGTTAGAGAAAGTGTCACTGGACGAAGTGGAATTAACGACATGAATGTCCATAGGCGAAGGTCCACGAGCCTGAGTGTCCTTGGTTCGATTCCGGCGCGAAGCAAAGGGCCTGGAACGATTGTGATTGTCTGATCTGAGCTTATTCTGGCAAACACTTTGAACATGTCCTTTCTTATTGCAGAAAAAGCAAATAGCTTGGCGTGACGGGCAATGTTCACGCGAATGTCTAGTAGCACACCGCGGGCATGATTTCACTGCATTTGTGGGCTGGCGCGGCACACCTGGCTTAGCACGCGGCGGTCGCTGTGTGTCCGTGCGCGAGGCCCGGGTACCGGGCCGCGCAGCGCGTCCAGCGGGCCGGTTAATGTTACACACGGCTGGCGAAGTTTCAAAAGATTCCTGAGCACAGTCAAGTGTGTCCTGTCTATCCAATATGTCTATCACTTGTTGAAGGGAGGGATTAACTAGTTTCAAAATTTGCTCCCGTATGCGAACATCAGAAACGTTCTGTGCAATTGCATCACGCACCATTGTATCTGAATAAGAAAGACCACAGTCACATTCAAAGGCACAGTCCCTAGTAAGTCCTTGCAATGTTGCTACCCACTCCCTATTAGTTTGACCGGCCGTACGTTTTGTACGAAAAAACGTATACCGTTTTGCAACCACATTAACTGTTTCTTTGAAATAGGCATCTAATGCAGACAAAATTTCCTCGTATGACAAAGTTGCTACGTCGCGGCGGGGAAACAACTTCACTATCACACGGTATGTGGACACACCGACACAAGAAAGCAAAAACGGCTGCCGCTCATTACCTTGAATTCTGTAGGCAGCAAGGTGGAAGCCGAACTGACGAGACCACTCTTGCCAGGTCTCGTGGTTCGGGTCATAGTGCCTAAAAGGCGGTGCAACGGCAGGCTGTGGCTGCGGTAGCGGTGAAGCGGCTGCGGCCGCATCGGTGTGCAGCGCACGTTGACCCTGGACGAGCTGTCCAAGGGCATCCAGTAACGCCTGCGTCTGCTGATTCTGCAAGCGATAATATTCGGACAGTACATCTGGAGAATGTGGCGAAGCCATGACACAAATAAATGTAAGCAATCAGAAATAAATGTAAGCAATCAGAAAAAGGTCCTTTTCCCTCGTCGCCATTAATTGTAGTGTCGGTAGCTGGACCGACAGCGTGAGGTAGATTGCTGAAAAGGAATGCTAAACTAACGCTGTGGCCGATAGTGCACGCACGGCAATAAGCATACGGGCGTGAAGTCTGGAACATAAAAACTTATGAATGAATAAGAAGAAAAGTATGTAGATGCTTTTTACTTAACTTTTATTGATTCCTTGGAATACATCTCTCTTGATTACTCGTAAGCTATAGGCACTGATACAAATGGCTCCTTGCTAGTTCGTAGCCATTAACTTAGCTGATGGCTATTCTGTCTCTCGGCTAATGAGAGAGAAAGGCTTCGTACAACTGGGCGATAGCTAGGTTCGCGTACAACTTGGCGGTAGCTGGTTCTCGTACAACTGGGGTCGAGTCCACTCTCGTATCACGAGACCTGCCTAGGTGGTGGCGCTAGGTCTGCGATCACAGTGGCGACACGCGGGTCCGACATGTACTACATGGACCGCGGCCGATTTAAGCTACCACCTAGCAAGTGTGGTGTCTGGCGGTGACACCACACTTATTACATTCAAATGCCACAGTGACGAAAAATTTTGTGGCTCACAATGCCTCTGCGTTGCATATACCACTTGTTAAATATTTCTGAAACATAAATAGTGCTACGACGACCTCCCTGTATCAGTCACACATTGCGACAACTGTTGGAACCATCAAGATCCTTGGAACTGAAAGGAAAATTTAGAACCCACAAGGAACAACTGCGAATAATGTGTTACGAAGTATCATTTGAAGTGGCATTTGTCTTAAAACGCGTTTTAGGGCGGTTGCAAGTTCGCAAATGCCGCACAAGGCTCATTCGGAGAGGGAAGGAGGGCTGTAATGGGAGGAGGAGGCCCACATTTCTCTAACGAGTGTAGAAATGTTGAGATAGGTTCTTTATTTACAAAGCTAAAGGGACTTATTACATTCAAATGCCACAGTGACGAAAAATTTTGTGGCTCGCAATGCCTCTGCGTTGCATA
Source organism: Schistocerca serialis cubense (assembly GCF_023864345.2). NCBI lineage: Eukaryota > Metazoa > Arthropoda > Insecta > Orthoptera > Acrididae > Schistocerca > Schistocerca serialis. Next base: position 115,442,812 of record NC_064639.1, on the reverse strand, counting down.
TACCACTTGTTAAATATTTCTGAAACATAAATAGTGCTACGACGAAATCCATGCATCAGTCACACATTGCGACAACTGTTGGAATCATCAAGAACCTTGGAACTGAAAGGAAATTTAGAACCCACAAGGAACAACTGCGAATAATGTGTTAGAAAGTATCATTTGCAGTGGCATATGTCATAAAAATGCGTGTTTAGGACGGTTGCGTAGGCCGTAAGTGCCGCAGAGAGCTCATTCGGAGAGGGAAGGAGGGCTGTAAGGGGAGGAGGAGGCCCACATTTCTCTGACGAGTATAGAAATGTTGAGATAGGTTCTTTATTTACAAAGCTAAAGGGACTTATTACATTCAGATGCCACAGTGACGAAAAAATTTGTGGCTCGCAATGCCTCTGCGTTGCATATACCACTTGTTAAATATTTCTGAAACATAAATAGTGCTACGACGAAATACATGCATCAGTCACACATTGCGAAAACTTTTGGAATCATCAAGATCCTTGGAACCGAAAGGAAAATTTAGAACCTACAAAGAACAACTGCTAATAATGTGTTTGGAAGTATCATTTGCAGGGGCATATGTCTTAAAAACGCGTGTATAGGTCGGTGACAATCTCGCAATTGCCGCAGAAGGCTAATTCGGAGAGGGAAGGATTGCTGTAAGGGGAGGAGGAGACCCACATTTATCCGACTAGTGGAGATATTTTAAGATAGGTACTATATTTACAAAGCTAAAGGGACTTATTGCATTCTAATGCCACAGTGACGAAAAATGTTGCGGCTCACAATGCCTCTGCGTTGCATATACCACTTGTTAAATATTTCTGAAACGTAAATAGTGCTACGACGACCTCTATGTATCAGTCACACAATGCGACAACTTTTGGAACCATCAAGATCCTTGGAACTGAAACGAAAATTTAGAACCCACAAGGAACAACTGCGAATAATGTGTTAGGAAGTATCATTTGCAGTGGCATATGTCTTAAAAACGCGTTTTAGGACGGTTGCAAGTTCGCCATTGCCGCAGAAGACTAATTCGGAGAGGGAAGGAGGGCTGTAAGGGGAGGAGGAGGCCCACATTTCTCTAACGAGTATAGAAATGTTGAGATAGGTACTTTATTTACAAAGCTAAAGGGACTTTTTACATTCAAATGCCACAGTGACGAAAACTTTTGTGGCTCACAATGCCTCTGCGTTGCATATACCACTTGTTAAATATTTCTGAAACATAAATAGTGCTACGACGAGATCCATGCATCAGTCACACATTGCGAAAACTTTTGGAATCATCAAGATCCTTGGAACTGAAAGGAAATTTAGAACCCACAAGGAACAACAGCGAATAATGTGTTAGGAAGTATCATTTGCAGTGGCATATGTCTTAAAAACGCGTGTTTAGGTCGGTGGCAATCTCGCAAATGCCGCAGAAGGCTCATTCGGAGAGGGAAGGATTGCTGTAAGGGGATGAGGAGACCCACAATTATCCGACCAGTGGAGTAATTTTAAGATAGGTACTATATTTACAAAGCTAAAGGGACTTATTACATTCTAATGCCACAGTGACGAAAAATATTGCGGCTCACAATGCCTTTGCGTTGCATATACCACTTGTTAAATATTTCTGAAACATAAATAGTGCTACGACGACCTCCATGTATCAGTCACACATTGCGACAACTGTTGGAATCATCATGAACCTTGGAACTGAAACGAAATTTAGAACCCAAAAGGAACAACTGCGAATAATGTGTTAGGAAGTATCATTTGCAGTGGCATATGTCATGAAAATGCGTGTTTAGGACGGTTGCGTAGGTCGTAAGTGCCGCAGAGAGCTCATTCGGAGAGGGAAGGAGGGCTGTAAGGGGAGGAGGAGGCCCACATTTCTCTAACGAGTATAGAAATGTTGAGATAGGTTCTTTATTTATAAAGCTAAAGGGAATTATTACATTCAAATGTCACAGTGACGAAAAATTTTGTGGTTCACAATGCCTCTGCGTTGCATATACCACTTGTTAAATATTTCTGAAACATAAATAGTGCTAAGACGACGTCCATGTATCTGTCACACATTGCGACAACTGTTGGAATCATCAAGACCCTTGGAACAGAAAGGAAAATTTAGAACCCACAAGGAACAACTGCTAATAATGTGTTAGGAAGTATCATTTGCAGTGGCATATGTCTTAAAAACGCGTGTTTAGGTCGTAGTCAATCTCGCAATTGCCGCAGAAGGCTAATTCGGAGAGGGAAGGATTGCTGTAAGGGGAGGAGGAGACCCACATTTATCCGACTAGTGGAGGTATTTTGAGATAGGTACTATATTTACAAAGCTAAAGGGACTTATTGCATTCTAATGCCACAGTGACGAAAAATGTTGCGGCTCACAATGCCTCTGCGTTGCATGTACCACTTGTTAAATATTTCTGAAACATAAATAGTGCTACGACGACCTCCATGTATCAGTCACACCTTGCGACAACTGTTGGAATCATCAAGACCCTTGGAACAGAAAGGAAAATTTAGAACCCACAAGAAACAACTGCTAATAATGTGTTAGGAAGTATCATTTGCAGTGGCATATGTCTTAAAAACGCGTGTTTAGGTCGTAGTCAATCTCGCAATTGCCGCAGAAAGCTAATTCGGAGAGGGAAGGATTGCTGTAAGGGGAGGAGGAGACCCACATTTATCCGACTAGTGGAGGTATTTTGAGATAGGTACTATATTTACAAAGCTAAAGGGACTTATTGCATTCTAATGCCACAGTGACGAAAAATGTTGCGGCTCACAATGCCTCTGCGTTGCATATACCACTTGTTAAATATTTCTGAAACATTAATAGTGCCACGACGACCTCCATGTATCAGTCACACATTGCGACAACTGTTGGAATCATCAAGTTCCTTGGAACTGAAGGGAAATTTAGAACCCACAAGGAACAACTGCGAATAATGTGTTAGGAAGTATCATTTGCAGTGGCATATGTCGTAAAAAGGCGTGTTTAGGATGTTTGCGTAGGTCGTAAGTGCCGCAGAGAGCTCATTCGGAGAGGGAAGGAGGGCTGTAAGGGGAGGAGGAGGCCTACATTTCTCTAACGAGTATAGAAATGTTGAGATAGGTTCTTTATTTACAAAGCTAACGGGACTTATTACATTCAAATGCCACAGTGACGAAAAATTCTGTGGCTTACAATGCCTCTGTGTTGCATATACCACTTGTTAAATATTTCTGAAACATAAATAGTGCTACGACGACCTCCATGTATCAGTCACACTTTGCGACAACTGTTGGAATCATCAAGTTCCTTGGAACTGAAGGGAAATCTAGAACCCACAAGGAACAACTGCCAATAATGTGTTAGGAAGTATCATTTGCAGTGGCATATGTCATAAAAGGGCGTGTTTAGGATGGTTGCGTAGGTCGTAAGTGCCGCAGAGAGCTCATTCGGAGAGGGAAGGAGGATTGTAAGGGGATGAGGAGACCCACATTTCTCTAACGAGTATAGAAATGTTGAGATAGGTTCTTTATTTACAAAGCTAAAGGGACTTATTACATTCAAATGCCACAGTGACGAAACATTTTGTGGCTCACAATGCCTCTGCGTTGCATATACCACTTGTTAAATATTTCTGAAACATAAATAGTGCTACGACGACCTCCATGTATCTGTCACACATTGCGACAACTGTTGGAATCATCAAGTTCCTTGGAACTGAAGGCAAATTTAGAACCCACAAGGAACAACTGCGAATAATGTGTTAGGAAGTATCATTTGCAGTGGCATATGTCTTAAAAACGCGTTTTAGGACGGTTGCAAGTTCGCAATTGCCGCAGAAGGCTCATTCGGAGAGGGAACGAGGGCTGTAAGGGGAGGAGGAGGCCCACATTTCTCTAACGAGTATACAAATGTTGAGATAGGTTGTTTATTTAAAAAGCTAAAGGGACTTATTACATTCAAATGCCACAGTGACGAAAAATATTGTGGCTCACAATGCCTCTGCGTTGCATATACCACTTGTTAAATATTTCTGAAACATAAATAATGCTACGACGACCTCCATGTGTCAGTCACACATTGCGACAACTGTTGGAATCATCAAGTTCCTTGGAACTGAAGGGAAATTTAGAACCCACAAGGAACAACTGCGAATAATGTGTTTGGAAGTATCATTTGCAGTGGCATATGTCATAAAAAGGCGTATTTAGGATGGTTGCGTAGGTCGTAAGTGCCGCAGAGAGCTCATTCGGAGAGGGAAGGAGGGCTGTAAGGGGAGGAGGAGGCCGACATTTCTCTAACGAGTATAGAAATGTTGAGATAGGTTCTTTATTTACAAAGCTAAAGGGAAATATTACATTCAAATTCCATAGTGACGTAAAATTTTGTGGCTCACAATGCCTGTGCTTTGCATATACCACTTGTTAAATATTTCTGAAACATAAATAGTGCTACGACGACCTCCATGTATCTGTCACACATTGCGACAACCGTTGGAATCATCAAGTTCCTTGGAACTGAAGGCAAATTTAGAACCCACAAGGAACAACTGCGAATAATGTGTTAGGAAGTATCATTTGCAGTGGCATGTGTCTTAAAAACGCGTTTTAGGACGGTTGCAAGTTCGCAATTGCCGCAGAAGGCTCATTCGGAGAGGGAACGAGGGCTGTAAGGGGAGGAGGAGGCCCACATTTCTCTAACGAGTATACAAATGTTGAGATAGGTTGTTTATTTAAAAAGCTAAAGGGACTTATTACATTCAAATGCCACAGTGACGAAAAATATTGTGGCTCACAATGCCTCTGCGTTGCATATACCACTTGTTAAATATTTCTGAAACATAAATAATGCTACGACGACCTCCATGTGTCAGTCACACATTGCGACAACTGTTGGAATCATCAAGTTCCTTGGAACTGAAGGGAAATTTAGAACCCACAAGGAACAACTGCGAATAATGTGTTAGGAAGTATCATTTGCAGTGGCATATGTCATAAAAGGGCGTGTTTAGGATGGTTGCGTAGGTCGTAAGTGCCGCAGAGAGCTCATTCGGAGAGGGAAGGAGGATTGTAAGGGGATGAGGAGACCCACATTTCTCTAACGAGTATAGAAATGTTGAGATAGGTTCTTTATTTACAAAGCTAAAGGGACTTATTACATTCAAATGCCACAGTGACGAAACATTTTGTGGCTCACAATGCCTCTGCGTTGCATATACCACTTGTTAAATATTTCTGAAACATAAATAGTGCTACGACGACCTCCATGTATCTGTCACACATTGCGACAACTGTTGGAATCTTCAAGTTCCTTGGAACTGAAGGCAAATTTAGAACCCACAAGGAACAACTGCGAATAATGTGTTAGGAAGTATCATTTGCAGTGGCATATGTCCTAAAAAGGCGTGTTTAGGATGGTTGCGTAGGTCGTAAGTGCCGCAGAGAGCTCATTCGGAGAAGGAAGGAGGGCTGTAAGGGGAGGAGGAGGCCTACATTCTCTAACGATTATAGAAATGTTGAGATAGGAACTTTATTTACAAAGCTAAAGGGACTTATTACATTCAAATGCCACAATGACGAAAAATTTTGTGGCTCACAATGCCTCTGCGTTGCATATACCACTTGTTAAATATTTCTGAAACATAAATAGTGCTACGACGACCTCCATGTATCAGTCACACATTGCGACAACTGTTGGAATCATCAAGTTCCTTGGAACTGAAGGGAAATCTAGAACCCACAAGGAACAACTGCGAATAATGTGTTAGGAAGTATCATTTGCAGTGGCATATGTCATAAAAGGGCGTGTTTAGGATGGTTGCGTAGGTCGTAAGTGCCGCAGAGAGCTCATTCGGAGAGGGAAGGAGGATTGTAAAGGGATGAGGAGACCCACATTTCTCTAACGAGTATAGAAATGTTGAGATAGGTTCTTTATTTACAAAGCTAAAGGGACTTATTACATTCAAATGCCACAGTGACGAAACATTTTGTGGCTCACAATGCCTCTGCGTTGCATATACCACTTGTTAAATATTTCTGAAACATAAATAGTGCTACGACGACCTCCATGTATCTGTCACACATTGCGACAACTGTTGGAATCATCAAGTTCCTTGGAACTGAAGGGAAATTTAGAACCCACAAGGAACAACTGCGAATAATGTGTTAGGAAGTATCATTTGCAGTGGCATATGTCTTAAAAACGCGTTTTAGGACGGTTGCAAGTTCGCAATTGCCGCAGAAGGCTCATTCGGAGAGGGAACGAGGGCTGTAAGGGTTGGAGGAGGCCCACATTTCTCTAACGAGTATACAAATGTTGAGATAGATTGTTTATTTAAAAAGCTAAAGGGACTGATTACATTCAAATGCCACAGTGACGAAAAATATTGTGGCTCACAATGCCTCTGCGTTGCATATACCACTTGTTAAATATTTCTGAAACATAAATAATGCTACGACGACCTCCATGTGTCAGTCACACATTGCGACAACTGTTCTAATCATCAAGTTCCTTGGAACTGAAGGGAAATTTAGAACCCACAAGGAACAACTGCGAATAATGTGTTAGGAAATATCATTTGCAGTGGCATATGTCTTAAAAACGCGTTTTAAGACGTTTGCAAGTTCGCAATTGCCGCAGAAGGCTGATTCGGAGAGGGAAGGAGGGATTTAAGGGGAGGAGGAGGCCCACATTTCTCTAACGAGTATAGAAATGTTGAGATAGGTTCTTTATTTACAAAGCTAAAGGGACTTATTACATTCAAATGCCACAGTGACGAAAAATTTTGTGGCTCACAATGCCTCTGCGTTGCATATACCACTTGTTAAATATTTCTGAAACATAAATAGTGCTACGACGATCTCCATGTATCAGTCACACATTGCGACAACTGTTGGAATCATCACGTTCCTTGGCACTGAAGGGAAATTTAGATCCCACAAGGAACAACTGCGAATAATGTGTTAGGAAGTATCATTTGCAGAGGCATATGTCATAAAAAGGCGTGATTAGGATGGTTGCGTAGGTTTAAGTGCCGCAGAGAGCTCATTCGGAGAGGGAAGGAGGGCTGTAAGGGGAGAAGGAGACCCACATTTCTCTAACGAGTATAGAAATGTTGAGATACGTTCTTTATTTACAAAGCTAAAGGGACTTATTACATTCAAATGCCATAGTGACGTAAAATTTTGTGGCTCACAATGCCTCTGCGTTGCATATACCACTTGTTAAATACTTCTGAAACAATAATAGTGCTACGACGACCTCCATGTATCAGTCCCACATTGCGACAACTGTTGGAATCATCAAGTTCCTTGGAACTGAAGGGAAATTTAGATCCCACAAGGAACAACTGCGAATAATGTGTTAGGAAGTATCATTTGCAGTGGCATATGTCATAAATAGGCGTGTTTAGAATGGTTGCGTAGGTCGTAAGTGCCGCAGAGAGCTCATTCACAGAGGGAAGGAGGGCTGTAAGGGGAGAAGGAGACCCACATTTCTCTAACGAGTATAGAAATGTTGAGATAGGTTCTTTATTTACAAAGCTAAAGGGACCTATTACATTCAAATGCCATAGTGACGAAAAATTTTGTGGCTCACAATAACTCTGCGTTGCATATACCACTTGTTAAATATTTCTGAAACATAAATAGAGCTACAACGACCTCCAAGTATCAGTCACACATTGCGACAACTGTTGGAATCATCAAGTTCCTTGGAACTGAAGGGAAATTTAGAACCCACAAGGAACAACTGCGAATAATGTGTTAGGAAGTATCATTTGCAGTGGCGTATGTCATAAAAAGGCGTGTGTATGTCGGTGGCAATCTCGCAATTGCCGCAGAAGGCTCTTTCGAAGAGGGAAGGATTGCTGTAAGGGGAGGATGAGACCCACATTCATCCGACTAGTGGAGAAATTTTAAGATAGGTACTATGTTTACAAAGCTAAAGGGACTTATTACATTCTAATGCCACAGTGACGAAAAATATTGCAGCTCACAATCCCTCTGCGTTGCATATACCACTTGTTAAATATTTCTGAAACATAAATAGTGCTACGACGACCTCTATGTATCAGTCACACATTGCGACAACTTTTGGAATCATCAAGATCCTTGGAACTGAAAGGAAATTTAGAACCCACAAGGAACAACTGCGAACAATGTGTAAGGAAGTATCATTTGCAGTGGCATATGTCTTAAAAACGCGTTTTAGGACGGTTGCAAGTTCGCAATTGCCGCAGAAGGCTCATTCGGAGAGGGAACGAGGGCTGTAAGGGGAGGAGGAGGCCCACATTTCTCTAACGAGTATACAAATGTTGAGATAGGTTGTTTATTTAAAAAGCTAAAGGGACTTATTACATTCAAATGCCACAGTGACGAAAAATATTGTGGCTCACAATGCCTCTGCGTTGCATATACCACTTGTTAAATATTTCTGAAACATAAATAATGCTACGACGACCTCCATGTGTCAGTCACACATTGCGACAACTGTTGGAATCATCAAGTTCCTTGAAACTGAACGGAAATTTAGGACCCACAAGGAACAACTGCGAATAATGTGTTAGGAAGTATCATTTGCAGTGGCATATGTTTAAAAACGCGTTTTAGGACGGTTGCAAGTTCGCAATTGCCGCGAAGGCTCATTCGGAGAGGGAAGGAGGGCTGTAAGGGGAGGAGGAGGCCCACATTTCTCTAACGAGTATAGAAATGTTGAGATAGGTTCTTTATTTACAAAGCTAAAGGGACTGATTACATTCAAATGCCACAGTGACGAAAAACTTTGTGGCCCACAATGCCTCTGCGTTGCATATACCACTTGTTAAATATTTCTGAAACATAAATAGTGCTACGACGAAATCCATGTATCAGTCACACATTGCGACAACTGTTGGAATCATCAAGTTCCTTGGAACTGAAGGGAAATTTAGAAACCACAAGGAACAACTGCGAATAATGTGTTAGGAAGTATCCTTTGCAGTGGCATATGTTTAAAAACGCGTTTTAGGACGGTTGCAAGTTCGCAATTGCCGCGAAGGCTCATTCGGAGAGGGAAGGAGGGCTGTAAGGGGAGGAGGAGGCCCACATTTCTCTAACGAGTATAGAAATGTTGAGATAGGTTCTTTATTTACAAAGCTAAAGGGACTGATTACATTCAAATGCCACAGTGACGAAAAACTTTGTGGCCCACAATGCCTCTGCGTTGCATATACCACTTGTTAAATATTTCTGAAACATAAATAGTGCTACGACGAAATCCATGTATCAGTCACACATTGCGACAACTGTTGGAATCATCAAGTTCCTTGGAACTGAAGGGAAATTTAGAACCCACAAGGAACAACTGCGAATAATGTGTTAGGAAGTATCATTTGCAGTGGCATATGTCATAAAAAGGCGTGTTTAGGATGGTTGCGTAGGTCGTAAGTGCCGCAGAGAGCTCATTCGGAGAGTTAAGGAGGGCTGTAAGGGGAGAAGGAGACCCACATTTCTCGAACGAGTATAGAAATGTTGAGATAGGTTTTTTATTTACAAAGCTAAAGGGACTTATTACATTCAAATGCCATAGTGACGTAAAATTTTGTTTCTCACAATGCCTCTGCGTTGCATATACCACTTGTTAAATATTTCTGAAACATAAATAGTGCTACGACGACCTCCATGTATCAGTCACACATTGCGACAACTGTTGGAATCTTTAAGTTCCTTGGAACTGAAGGGAAATTTAGAACCCACAAGGAATAACTGCGAATAATGTGTTAGGAAGTATCATTTGCAGTGGCATATGTCATAAAAAGGCGTGTTTAGGATGGTTGCGTAGGTCGTAAGTGCTGCAGGGAGCCCATTCGGAGAGGGAAGGAGGGCTGTAAGGGGAGGAGGAGGCCCACATTTCTCTAACGAGTATAGAAATGTTGAAATAGGTTCTTTATTTACAAAGCTAAAGGGACCTATTACATTCAAATGCAACAGAGAGGAAAAATTTTGTGGCTCACAATGCCTCTGCGTTGCATATACCACTTGTTAAATATTTCTGAAACATAAATAGTGCTACGACGACCTCCATGTATCAGTCACACATTGCGACAACTGTTGGAATCATCAAGATCATTGGAACTGAAGGGAAATTTAGAACCCACAGGGAACAACTGTGAATAATGTGTTAGGAAGTATCATTTGCAGTGGCATATGTCATAAAAAGGCGTGTTTAGGACGGTTGCGTAGGTCGTAAGTGCCGCAGGGAGCTCATTCGGAGAGGAAAGGAGGGCTGTAAGGGGAGAAGGAGACCCACATTTTTCAAACGAGTATAGAGATGTTGAGATAGGTTCTTTATTTACAAAGCTAAAGGGACTTATTACATTCAAATGCCATAGTGACGTAAAATTTTGTGGCTCACAATGCCTCTGCGTTGCATATACCACTTGTTAAATATTTCTGAAATATAAATAGTACTACGACGACCTCCATGTATCAGTCACACATTGCGACAACTGTTGGAATCATGAAGTTCCTTGGAACTGAAGGGAAATTTAGAACCCACAAGGAACAACTGCGAATAATGTGTTAGGAAATATCATTTGCAGTGGCATATGTCTTAAAAACGCGTTTTAAGACGTTTGCAAGTTCGCAATTGCCGCAGAAGGCTGATTCGGAGAGGGAAGGAGGGATTTAAGGGGAGGAGGAGGCCCACATTTCTCTAACGAGTATAGAAATGTTGAGATAGGTTCTTTATTTACAAAGCTAAAGGGACTTATTACATTCAAATGCCACAGTGACGAAAAATTTTGTGGCTCACAATGCCTCTGCGTCGCATATACCACTTGTTAAATATTTCTGAAACATAAATAGTGCTACGACGACCTCTATGTATCAGTCACACATTGCGACAACTGTTGGAACCGTCAAGATCCTTGGAACTGAAAGGAAAATTTAGAACCCACAAGGAACAACTGCGAATAATGTGTTAGGAAGTATCATTTGCAGTGGCATATGTCTTAAAAACGCGTTTTAGGACGGTTGCAAATTCGCAATTGCCGCAGAAGGCTCATTCGGAGAGGGAAGGAGGGCAGTAAGGGGAGGAGGAGGCCCACATTTCTCTAACAAGTATAGAAATGTTGAGATAGGTTCTTTATTTACAAAGCTAAAGGGACTTATTACATTCAAATGCCACAGTGACGAAAAATTTTGTGGCTCACAATGCCTCTGCGTTGCATATACCACTTGTTAAATATTTCTGAAACATAAATAGTGCTACGACGACCTCCATGTATCAGTCACACATTGCGACAACTGTTGGAATCATCACGTTCCTTGGCACTGAAGGGAAATTTAGATCCCACAAGGAACAACTGCGAATAATGTGTTAGGAAGTATCATTTGCAGAGGCATATGTCATAAAAAGGCGTGTTTAGGATGGTTGCGTAGGTCGTAAGTGCCGCAGAGAGCTCATTCGGAGAGGGAAGGAGGGCTGTAAGGGGAGAAGGAGACCCACATTTCTCTAACGAGTATAGAAATGTTGAGATACGTTCTTTATTTACAAAGCTAAAGGGACTTATTACATTCAAATGCCATAGTGACGTAAAATTTTGTGGCTCACAATGCCTCTGCGTTGCATATACCACTTGTTAAATACTTCTGAAACAATAATAGTGCTACGACGACCTCCATGTATCAGTCCCACATTGCGACAACTGTTGGAATCATCAAGTTCCTTGGAACTGAAGGGAAATTTAGATCCCACAAGGAACAACTGCGAATAATGTGTTAGGAAGTATCATTTGCAGTGGCATATGTCATAAATAGGCGTGTTTAGAATGGTTGCGTAGGTCGTAAGTGCCGCAGAGAGCTCATTCACAGAGGGAAGGGGGGCTGTAAGGGGAGAAGGAGACCCACATTTCTCTAACGAGTATAGAAATGTTGAGATAGGTTCTTTATTTACAAAGCTAAAGGGACCTATTACATTCAAATGCCATAGTGACGAAAAATTTTGTGGCTCACAATAACTCTGCGTTGCATATACCACTTGTTAAATATTTCTGAAACATAAATAGAGCTACAACGACCTCCAAGTGTCAGTCACACATTGCGACAACTGTTGGAATCATCAAGTTCCTTGGAACTGAAGGGAAATTTAGAACCCACAAGGAACAACTGCGAATAATGTGTTAGGAAGTATCATTTGCAGTGGCGTATGTCATAAAAAGGCGTGTGTATGTCGGTGGCAATCTCGCAATTGCCGCAGAAGGCTCTTTCGAAGAGGGAAGGATTGCTGTAAGGGGAGGATGAGACCCACATTCATCCGACTAGTGGAGAAATTTTAAGATAGGTACTATGTTTACAAAGCTAAAGGGACTTATTACATTCTAATGCCACAGTGACGAAAAATATTGCAGCTCACAATGCCTCTGCGTTGCATATACCACTTGTTAAATATTTCTGAAACATAAATAGTGCTACGACGACCTCTATGTATCAGTCACACATTGCGACAACTTTTGGAATCATCAAGATCCTTGGAACTGAAAGGAAATTTAGAACCCACAAGGAACAACTGCGAATAATGTGTAAGGAAGTATCATTTGCAGTGGCATATGTCCTAAAAAGGCGTGTTTAGGATGGTTGCGTAGGTCGTAAGTGCCGCAGAGAGCTCATTCGGAGAAGGAAGGAGGGCTGTAAGGGGAGGAGGAGGCCCACATTCTCTAACGATTATAGAAATGTTGAGATAGGAACTTTATTTACAAAGCTAAAGGGACTTATTACATTCAAATGCCACAATGACGAAAAATTTTGTGGCTCACAATGCCTCTGCGTTGCATATACCACTTGTTAAATATTTCTGAAACATAAATAGTGCTACGACGACCTCCATGTATCAGTCACACATGGCGACAACTGTTGGAATCATCAAGTTCCTTGAAACTGAAGGGAAATTTAGAACCCACAAGGAACAACAGCGAATAATGTGTTAGGAAGTATCATTTTCAGTGGCATATGTCATAAAAAGGCGTGTTTAGGATGATTACGTAGGTCGTAAGTGCCGCAGAGAGCTCATTCGGAGAGGGAAGGAAGGCTGTAAGGGGAGGAGGAGGCCCACATTACTGTAACGAGTATAGAAATGTTGAGATAGGTTCTTTATTTACAAAGCTAAAGGGACTTATTACATTCAAATGTCACAGTGACGAAAAAGTTTGTGGCTCACAATGCCTCTGCGTTGCATATACCTCTTGTTAAATATTTCTGAAACATAAATAGTGCTACGACGACCTCCATGTATCAGTCACACATTGCGACAACTGTTGGAATCATCAACTTCCTTGGAACTGAAGGGAAATTTAGAACCCACAAGGAACAACTGCGAATAATGTGTTAGGAAGTATCATTTGCAGTGGCATATGTCTTAGAAACGCGTTTCATTACGGTTGCAAGTTCGCAATTGCCGCAGAAGGCTCAGTCGGAGAGCCAAGGAGGCCTGTAAGGGGAGGAGGAGGCCCACATTTCTCTAACGAGTATGGAAATGTTGAGATAGGTTCTTTATTTACAAAGCTAAAGGGACTTATTACATTCAAATGCCACAGGGACGAAAAATTTTGTGGCTCACAATGCCTCTGCATTGCATATACCACTTGCTAAATATTTCTGAAACATAAATAGTGCTACGACGACATCCATGTATCAGTCACACATTGCGACAACTGTTGGAATCATCAAGTTCCTTGGAACTGAAGGGAAATTTAGAACCCACAAGGAACAACTGCGAATAATGTGTTTGGAAGTATCATTTGCAGTGGAATATGTCATAAAAAGGCGTGTTTAGGATGGTTGCATAGGTCGTAAGTGCCGCAGAGAGCTCATTCGGAGAGGGAAGGAAGGCTGTAAGGGGAGGAGCAGGCCCACATTTCTCTAACGAATATAGAAATGTTGAGATAGGAACTTTATTTACAAAGCTAAAGGGACTTATTACATTCAAATGCCACAGTGACGAAAAATTTTGTGGCTCACAATGCCTCTGCGTTGCATATACCACTTGTTAAATATTTCTGAAACATAAATAGTGCTACGACGACCTCCATGTATCAGTCACACATTGCGACAACTGTTGGAATCATCAAGTTCCTTGAAACTGAAGGGAAATTTAGAACCCACAAGGAACAACAGCGAATAATGTGTTAGGAAGTATCATTTTCAGTGGCATATGTCATAAAAAGGCGTGTTTAGGATGATTACGTAGGTCGTAAGTGCCGCAGAGAGCTCATTCGGAGAGGGAAGGAAGGCTGTAAGGGGAGGAGCAGGCCCACATTTCTCTAACGAATATAGAAATGTTGAGATAGGAACTTTATTTACAAAGCTAAAGGGACTTATTACATTCAAATGCCACAGTGACGAAAAATTTTGTGGCTCACAATGCCTCTGCGTTGCATATACCACTTGTTAAATATTTCTGAAACATAAATAGTGCTACGACGACCTCCATGTATCAGTCACACATTGCGACAACTGTTGGAATCATCAACTTCCTTGGAACTGAAGGGAAATTTAGAACCCACAAGGAACAACTGCGAATAATGTGTTAGGAAGTATCATTTGCAGTGGCATATGTCTTAGAAACGCGTTTCATTACGGTTGCAAGTTCGCAATTGCCGCAGAAGGCTCAGTCGGAGAGCCAAGGAGGCCTGTAAGGGGAGGAGGAGGCCCACATTTCTCTAACGAGTATGGAAATGTTGAGATAGGTTTTTTATTTACAAAGCTAAAGGGACTTATTACATTCAAATGCCACAGTGACGAAAAATTTTGTGGCTCACAATGCCTCTGCATTGCATATACCACTTGCTAAATATTTCTGAAACATAAATAGTGCTACGACGACATCCATGTATCAGTCACACATTGCGACAACTGTTGGAATCATCAAGTTCCTTGGAACTGAAGGGAAATTTAGAACCCACAAGGAACAACTGCGAATAATGTGTTTGGAAGTATCATTTGCAGTGGAATATGTCATAAAAAGGCGTGTTTAGGATGGTTGCATAGGTCGTAAGTGCCGCAGAGAGCTCATTCGGAGAGGGAAGGAGGGCTGTAAGGGGAGGAGGAGGCCCACATTTCTCTAACGAGTATAGAACTGTTGAGATAGGTTCTTTATTTACAAAGCTAAAGGGACTTATTACATTCAAATGCCACAGTGACGTAAAATTTTGTGGCTCACAATGCCTCTGCGTTGCATATACCACATGTTAAATATTTCTGAAACATAAATAGTGCTACGACGAACTCCATGTATCAGTCACACATTGCGACAACTGTTGGAAACATCAAGATCCTTGGAACTGAAAGGAAAATTTAGAACCCACAAGGAACAACTGCGAATAATGTGTTAGGAAGTATCATTTGCAGTGGCATATGTCTTAAAAACGCGTTTTAGGACGGTTGCAAGTTCGCAATTGCCGCAGAAGGCTCATTTGGAGAGGGAAGGAGGGCTGTAAGGGGAGGAGGAGGCCCACATTTCTCTAACGAGTATAGAAATGTTGAGATAGGTTCCTTATTTACATAGCTAAATGGACATATTACATTCAAATGCCACAGCGACGAAAAATTTTGTGGCTCACAACGCCTCTGCGTTGCATATACCACCTGTTAAATATTTCTGAAATATAAATAGTGCTACGACGACCTCCATGTATCACTCACACATTGCGACAACAGTTGGAATCATCAAAATCCTTGGAACTGAAAGTAAATTTAGAAGCCACAAGGAACAACTGCGAATAATGTGTTAGGAAGTATCATTTGCAGTGGCATATGTGATAAAAAGGCGTGTTTAATACGGTTGCGTAGGTCGTAAGTGCCGCAGAGAGCTCTTTCGGAGAGGGAAGGAGGGCTGTAAGGGGAGGAGGAGGCCCACATTTCTCTAACGAGTATAGAAATGTTGAGATAGGTTCTTTATTTACAAAGCTAAAGGGACTTATTACATTCAAATGCCACAGTGACGAAAAATTTTGTGGCTCACAATGCCTCTGCGTTGCATATACCACATGTTAAATATTTCTGAAACATAAATAGTGCTACGACGAACTCCATGTATCAGTCACACATTGCGACAACTGTTGGAATCATCAAGTTCCTTGGAACTGAAGGGAAATTTAGAACCCACAAGGAACAACTGCGAATAATGTGTTAGGAAGTATCATTTGCAGTGGCATATGTCTTAAAAACGCGTGTTTAGGTCGGTGGCAATCTCGCAATTGCCGCAGAAGGCTCATTCGGAGAGGGAAGGATTGCTGTAAGGGGAGGAGGAGACCCACATTTATCCGACTAGTGGAGAAATTTTTAGATAGGTACTATATTTACAAAGTTAAAGTGACTTATTACATTCTAATGCCACAGTGACGAAAATATTGCGGCTCACAATGCCTCTGCGTTGCATATACCACTTGTTAAAAATTTCTGAATTTAAATAGTGCTACGCCGACCTCTATGTATCAGTCACACATTGCGACAACTGTTGGAACCATCAAGATCCTTGGAACTGAAAGGAAAATTTAGAACCCACAAGGAACAACTGCGAATAATGTGTTAGGAAGAATCATTTGCAGTGGCATATAGCTTAAAAACGCGTTTTAGGACGGTTGCAAGTTCGCAATTGCCGCAGAAGGCTCATTTGGAGAGGGAAGGAGGGCTGTAAGGGGAGGAGGAGGCCCACATTTCTCTAACGAGTATAGAAATGTTGAGATAGGTTCTTTATTTACATAGCTAAATGGACATATTACATTCAAATGCCACAGCGACGAAAAATTTTGTGGCTCACAACGCCTCAGCGTTGCATATACCACCTGTTAAATATATCTGAAATATAAATAGTGCTACGACGACCTCCATGTATCACTCACACATTGCGACAACAGTTGGAATCATCACGATCCTTGGAACTGAAAGAAAATTTACAACCCACAAGGAACAACTGCGAATACTGTGTTAGGAAGTATCATTTGCAGTGGCATATGTGATAAAAAGCCGTGTTTAGGACGGCTGCGTAGGTCGTAAGTGCCGCAGAGAGCTCATTCGGAGAGGGAAGGAGGGCTGTAAGGGGAGGAGGAGGCCCACATTTCTCTAACGAGTATAGAAATGTTGAGATAGGTTCTTTATTTACAAAGCTAAAGGGACTTATTACATTCAAATGCCACAGTGACGAAAAATTTTGTGGCTCACAATGCCTCTGCGTTGCATATACCACATGTTAAATATTTCTGAAACATAAATAGTGCTACGACGAACTCCATGTATCAGTCACACATTGCGACAACTGTTGGAATCATCAAGTTCCATGGAACTGAAGGGAAATTTAGAACCCACAAGGAACAACTGCGAATAATGTGTTAGGAAGTATCATTTGCAGTGGCATATGTCTTAAAAACGCGTGTTTAGGTCGGTGGCAATCTCGCATTTGCCGCAGAAGGCTCATTCGGAGAGGGAAGGAGGGCTGTAAGGGGAGGAGGAGGCCCACATTTCTCTAACGAGTATAGAAATGTTGAGATAGGTTATTTATTTACAAAGCTAAAGGGACTTATTACATTCAAATGCCACAGTGACGAAAAATTTTGTGGCTCACAATGCCTCTGCGTTGCATATACCACATGTTAAATATTTCTGAAACATAAATAGTGCTACGACGAACTCCATGTATCAGTCACACATTGCGACAACTGTTGGAATCATCAAGTTCCTTGGAACTGAAGGGAAATTTAGAACCCACAAGGAACAACTGCGAATAATGTGTTAGGAAGTATCATTTGCAGTGGCATATGTCTTAAAAACGCGTGTTTAGGTCGGTGGCAATCTCGCAATTGCCGCAGAAGGCTCATTCGGAGAGGGAGGGATTGCTGTAAGGGGAGGAGGAGACCCACATATATCCGACTAGTGGAGAAATTTTTAGATAGGTACTATATTTACATAGCTAAAGTGACTTATTACATTCTAATGCCACAGTGACGAAAATTTTGTGGCTCACAATGCCTCTGCGTTGCATATACCACATGTTAAATATTTCTGAAACATAAATAGTGCTACGACGAACTCCATGTATCAGTCACACATTGCGACAACTGTTGGAATCATCAAGAATCTTGGAAGTGAAAGGAAATTTAGAACCCACAAGGAACAACTGCGAAAAATGTGTTAGGAAGTATCATTTGCAGTGGCATATGTCATAAAAACGCGTGTTTAGGACGGTTGCGTAGGTCGTAAGTGCCGCAGAGAGCTCATTCGGCGAGGGAAGGAGGGCTGTAAGGGGAGGAGGAGGCCCACATTTCTCTAACGAGTATAGAAATGTTGAGATAGGTTCTTTATTTACATAGCTAAATGGACATATTACATTCAAATGCCACAGCGACGAAAAATTTTGTGGCTCACAATGCCTCTGCGTTGAATATACCACCCGTTAAATATTTCTGAAAGATAAATAGTGCAACGACGACCTCCATGTATCACTCACACATTGCGACAACAGTTGGAATCATCACGATCCTTGGAACTGAAAGAAAATTTACAACCCACAAGGAACAACTGCGAATAATGTGTTAAGAAGTATCATTTGCAGTGGCATATGTCATAAAAAGGCGTGTTTAGGACGGTTGCGTAGGTCGTAAGTGCCGCAGAGAGCTCATTCGGAGAGGGAAGGAGGGCCGTAAGGGGAGGAGGAGGCCCACATTTCTCTAACGAGTATAGAAATGTTGAGATAGGTTCTTTATTTACAAAGCTAAAGGGACTTATTACATTCAAATTCCACAGTGACGAAAAATTTTGTGGCTCACAATGCCTCTGCGTTGCATATACCACTTGTTAAATATTTCTGAAACATAAATAGTGCTACCACGACCTCCATGTATCAGTCACACATTGCGACAACTGTTGGAATCATCAAGATCCTTGGAACTGAAGGGAAATTAAGAACCCACAAGGAACAACTGCGAATAATGTGTTAGGAAGTATCATTTGCAGTGGCATATGTCTTAAAAACGCGTGTTTAGGTCGGTGGCAATCTCGCAATTGCCGCAGAAGGCTCATTCGGAGAGGGAAGGATTGCTATAAGGGGAGGAGGAGACCCACATTTATCCGACTAGTGGAGAAATTTTTAGATAGGTACTATATTTACAAAGTTAAAGTGACTTATTACATTCTAATGCCACAGTGACGAAAATATTGCGGCTCACAATGCCTCTGCGTTGCATATACCACTTGTTAAAAATTTCTGAATTTAAATAGTGCTACGACGACCTCTATGTATCAGTCACACATTGCGACAACTGTTGGAACCATCAAGATCCTTGGAACTGAAAGGAAAATTTAGAACCCACAAGGAACAACTGCGAATAAT
Organism: Schistocerca serialis cubense; assembly: GCF_023864345.2. Taxonomy (NCBI): domain Eukaryota; kingdom Metazoa; phylum Arthropoda; class Insecta; order Orthoptera; family Acrididae; genus Schistocerca; species Schistocerca serialis. Next base: position 115,423,461 of record NC_064639.1, on the reverse strand, counting down.
GTGTTAGGAAGTATTATTTGCAGTGGCATATGTCTTAAAAACGCGTTTTAGGACGGTTGCAAGTTCGCAATTGCCGCAGAAGGCTCATTCGGAGAGGGAAGGAGGGCTGCAAGGGGAGGAGGAGGCCCACATTTCTCTAACGAGTATAGAAATGTTGAGATAGGTTCTTTATTTACATAGCTAAATGGACATATTACATTCAAATGCCACAGCGACGAAAAATTTTGTGGCTCACAATGCCTCTGCGTTGCATATACCACTTGTTAAATATTTCTGAAACATAAATAGTGCTACGACGACCTCCATGTATCAGTCACACATTGCGACAACTGTTGGAATCATCAAGATTCTTGGAAGTGAAAGGAAATTTAGAACCCACAAGGATCAACTGCGAAAAATGTGTTAGGAAGTATCATTTGCAGTGGCATATGTCATAAAAACGCGTGTTTAGGACGGTTGCGTAGGTCGTAAGTGCCGCAGAGAGCTCATTCGGCGAGGGAAGGAGGGCTGCAAGGGGAGGAGGAGGCCCACATTTCTCTAACGAGTATAGAAATGTTGAGATAGGTTCTTTATTTACATAGCTAAATGGACATATTACATTCAAATGCCACAGCGACGAAAAATTTTGTGGCTCACAATGCCTCTGCGTTGCATATACCACCTGTTAAATATTTCTGAAAGATAAATAGTGCTACGACGACCTCCATGTATCACTCACACATTGCGACAACAGTTGGAATCATCACGATCCTTGGAACTGAAAGAAAATTTACAACCCACAAGGAACAACTGCGAGTAATGTGTTAGGAAGTATCATTTGCAGTGGCATATGTCATAAAAAGGCGTGTTTAGGACGGTTGCGTAGGTCGTAAGTGCCGCAGAGAGCTCATTCGGAGGGGGAAGGAGGGCCGTAAGGGGAGGAGGAGGCCCACATTTCTCTAACGAGTATAGAAATGTTGAGATAGGTTCTTTATTTACAAAGCTAAAGGGACTTATTACATTCAAATTCCACAGTGACGAAAAATTTTGTAGCTCACAATGCCTCTGCGTTGCATAAACCACTTGTTAAATATTTCTGAAACATAAATAGTGCTACCACGACCTCCATGTATCAGTCACACATTGCGACAACTGTTGGAATGATCAAGATCCTTGGAACTGAAAGGAAATTTAGAACCCACAAGGAACAACTGCGAATAATGTGTTAGGAAGTATCATTTGCAGTGGCATATGTGATAAAAAGGCGTGTTTAGGACGGTTGCGTAGGTCGTAAGTGCCGCAGAGAGCTCATTCGGAGAGGGAAGGAGGGCTGTAAGGGCAGGAGGAGGCCCACATTTCTCTAACGAGTATAGAAATGTTGAGATAGGTTCTTTATTTACATAGCTAAAGGGACTTATTACATTCAAATGCCAGAGTGACGAAAAATTTTGTGGCTCACAATGCCTCTGCGTTGCATATACCACATGATGAATATTTCTGAAACATAAATAGTGCTACGACGAACTCCATGTATCAGTCACACATTGCGACAACTGTTGGAATCATCAAGTTGCTTGGAACTGAAGGGAAATTTAGAACCCACAAGGAACAACTGCGAATAATGTGTTAGGAAGTATCATTTGCAGTGGCATATGTCTTAAAAACGCGTGTTTAGGTCGGTGGCAATCTCGCAATTGCCGCAGAAGACTCATTCGGAGAGGGAAGGATTGCTGTAAGGGGAGGAGGAGACCCACATTTATCCGACTAGTGGAGAAATTTTTAGATAGGTACTATATTTACAAAGCTAAAGTGACTTATTACATTCTAATGCCACAGTGACGAAAATATTGCGGCTCACAATGCCTCTGCGTTGCATAAACCACTTGTTAAAAATTTCTGAATTTAAATAGTGCTACGACGACCTCTATGTATCAGTCACACATTGCGACAACAGTTGGAACCATCAAGATCCTTGGAACTGAAAGGAAAATTTAGAACCCACAAGGAACAACTGCGGATAATGTGTTAGGAAGTATCATTTGCAGTGGCATATGTCTTAAAAACGCGTTTTAGGACGGTTGCAAGTTCGCAATTGCCGGAGAAGGCTCATTCGGAGAGGGAAGGAGGGCTGTAAGGGGAGGAGGAGGGCCACATTTCTCTAACGACTATAGAAATGTTGAGATAGGTTCTTTATTTACAAAGCTAAAGGGACTTATTACATTGAAATGCCACAGTGACGAAAAATTTTGTGGCTCACAATGCCTCTGCGTTGCATATACCACTTGTTAAATATTTCTGAAACATAAATAGTGCTACGACGACCTCCATGTATCAGTCACACATTGCGACAACTTTTGGAATCATCAAGATCCTTGGAACTGAAAGGAAATTTAGAACCCACAAGGAACAACTGCGAATAATGTGTTAGGAAGTATCAATTGTAGTGGCATATGTCGTAAAAAGGCGTGTTTAGGACGGTTGCGTAGGTCGTAAGTGCCGCGGAGAGCTCATTCGGAGAGGGAAGGAGGGCTGTAAGGGGAGGAGGAGACCCACATTTCTCTAACGAGTATAGAAATGTTGAGATAGGTTCTTTATCTACAAAGCTAAAGGGACTTATTACATTGTAATGCCACAGTGACGAAAAATTTTGTGGCTCACAATGCCTCTGCGTTGCATATACCACTTGTTAAATATTTCTGAAACATAAATAGTGCTACGAAGACCTCCATGTATCAGCCACACATTGCGACAACTGTTGGAATTATCAAGATCCTTGGAACTGAAAGGAAATTTACAACCCACAAAAAACAACTGCGAATAATGTGTTAGGAAGTATCATTTGCAGTGGCATATGTCATAAAAACGCGTGTTTAGGACGGTTGCGTAGGTCGTAAGTGCCGCAGAGAGCTCATTCGGCGAGGGAAGGAGGGCTGTAAGGGGAGTAGGAGGCCCACATTTCTCTAACGAGTATAGAAATGTTGAGATAGGTTCTTTATTTACATAGCTAAATGGACATATTACATTCAAATGCCACAGCGACGAAAAATTTTGTGGCTCACAATGCCTCTGCGTTGCATATACCACCTTTTAAATATTTCTGAAAGATAAATAGTGCTACGACGACCTCCATGTATCACTCACACATTGCGACAACAGTTGGAATCATCACGATCCTTGGAACTGAAAGAAAATTTACAACCCACAAGGAACAACTGCGAATAATGTGTTAGGAAGTATCATTTGCAGTGGCATATGTCTTAAAAACGCGTGTTTAGGTCGGTGGCAATCTCGCAATTGCCGCAGAATGCTCATTCGGAGAGGGAAGGATTGCTGTAAGGGGAAGAGGAGACCCACATTTATCTGACTAGTGGAGAAATTTTTAGATAGGTACTATATTTACAATGCTAAAGTGACTTATTACATTCTAATGCCACAGTGACGAAAATATTGCGGCTCACAATGCCTCTGCGTTGCATAAACCACTTGTTAAATATTTCTGAAACATAATTGGTGCTACGACGACCTCCATGTATCAGTCACACATTGCGACAACTTTTGGAATCATCAAGATCCTTGGAACTGAAAGGAAATTTAGAACCCACAAGGAACAACTGCGAATAATGTGTTAGGAAGTATCAATTGTAGTGGCATATGTCGTAAAAAGGCGTGTTTAGGACGGTTGCGTAGGTCGTAAGTGCCGCGGAGAGCTCATTCGGAGAGGGAAGGAGGGCTGTAAGGGGAGGAGGAGGCCCACATTTCTCTAACGAGTATAGAAATGTTGAGATAGGTTCCTTATCTACAAAGCTAAAGGGACTTATTACATTCAAATGCCACAGTGACGAAAAATTTTGTGGCTCACAATGCCTCTGCGTTGCATATACCACTTGTTAAATATTTCTGAAACATAAATAGTGCTACGAAGACCTCCATGTATCAGCCACACATTGCGACAACTGTTGGAATTATCAAGATCCTTGGAACTGAAAGGAAATTTACAACCCACAAAGAACAACTGCGAATAATGTGTTAGGAAGTATCATTTGCAGTGGCATATGTCATAAAAACGCGTGTTTAGGACGGTTGCGTAGGTCGTAAGTGCCGCAGAGAGCTCATTCGGCGAGGGAAGGAGGGCTGTAAGGGGAGGAGGAGGCCCACATTTCTCTAACGAGTATAGAAATGTTGAGATAGGTTCTTTATTTACATAGCTAAATGGACATATTACATTCAAATGCCACAGCGACGAAAAATTTTGTGGCTCACAATGCCTCTGCGTTGCATATACCACCTGTTAAATATTTCTGAAAGATAAATAGTGCTACGACGACCTCCATGTATCACTCACACATTGCGACAACAGTTGGAATCATCACGATCCTTGGAACTGAAAGAAAATTTACAACCCACAAGGAACAACTGCGAATAATGTGTTAGGAAGTATCATTTGCAGTGGCATATGTCATAAAAAGGCGTGTTTAGGACGGTTGCGTAGGTCGTAAGTGCCGCAGGGAGCTCATTCGGAGGGGGAAGGAGGGCCGTAAGGGGAGGAGGAGGCCCACATTTCTCTAACGAGTATAGAAATGTTGAGATAGGTTCTTTATTTACAAAGCTAAAGGGACTTATTACATTCAAATTCCACAGTGACGAAAAATTTTGTGGCTCACAATGCCTCTGCGTTGCATATACCACTTGTTAAATATTTCTGAAACATAAATAGTGCTACCACGACCTCCATGTATCAGTCACACATTGCGACAACTGTTGGAATGATCAAGATACTTGGAACTGAAAGGAAATTTAGAACCCACAAGGAACAACTGCGAATAATGTGTTAGGAAGTATCATTTGCAGCGGCATATGTGATAAAAAGGCGTGTTTAGGACGGTTGCGTAGGTCGTAAGTGCCGCAGAGAGCTCATTCGGAGAGGGAAGGAAGGCTGTAAGGGGAGGAGGAGGCCCACATTACTGTAACGAGTATAGAAATGTTGAGATAGGTTCTTTATTTACAAAGCTAAAGGGACTTATTACATTCAAATGTCACAGTGACGAAAAAGTTTGTGGCTCACAATGCCTCTGCGTTGCATATACCTCTTGTTAAATATTTCTGAAACATAAATAGTGCTACGACGACCTCCATGTATCAGTCACACATTGCGACAACTGTTGGAATCATCAACTTCCTTGGAACTGAAGGGAAATTTAGAACCCACAAGGAACAACTGCGAATAATGTGTTAGGAAGTATCATTTGCAGTGGCATATGTCTTAAAAACGCGTGTTTAGGTCGGTGGCAATCTCGCAATTGCCGCAGAAGGCTCATTCGGAGAGGGAAGGATTGCTGTAAGGGGAGGAGGAGACCCACATTTATCCGACTAGTGGAGAAATTTTTAGATAGGTACTATATTTACAAAGCTAAAGTGACTTATTACATTCTAATGCCACAGTGACGAAAATATTGCGGCTCACAGTGCCTCTACGTTGCATAAACCACTTGTTAAAAATTTCTGAATTTAAATAGTGCTACGACGACCTCTATGTATCAGTCACACATTGCGACAACTGTTGGAACCATCAAGATTTTTGGAACTGAAAGGAAAATTTAGAACACACAAGGAACAACTGCGATAATGTGTTAGGAAGTATCATTTGCAGTGGCATATGTCTTAAAAACGCGTTTTAGGACGGTTGCAAGTTCACAATTGCCGGAGAAGGCTCATTCGGAGAGGGAAGGAGGGCTGTAAGGGGAGGAGGAGGGCCACATTTCTCTAACGACTATAGAAATGTTGAGATAGGTTCTTTATTTACAAAGCTAAAGGGACTTATTACATTCAAATGCCACAGTGACGAAAAATTTTGTGGCTCACAATGCCTCTGCGTTGCATATACCACTTGTTAAATATTTCTGAAACATAAATAGTGCTACCACGACCTCCATGTATCAGTCACACATTGCGACAACTTCTGGAATGATCAAGATCCTTGGAACTGAAAGGAAATTTAGAACCCACAGGGAACAACTGCGAATAATGTGTTGGGAAGTATCATTTGCAGTGGCATATGTGATAAAAAGGCGTGTTTAGGACGGTTGCGTAGGTCGTAAGTGCCGCAGAGAGCTCATTCGGAGAGGGAAGGAGGGCTGTAAGGGGAGGAGGAGGCCCACATTTCTCTAACGAGTATAGAAATGTTGAGATAGGTTCTTTATTTACAAAGCTAAAGGGACTTATTACATTGAAATGCCACAGTGACGAAAAATTTTGTGGCTCACAATGCCTCTGCGTTGCATATACCACTTGTTAAATATTTATGAAACATAAATAGTGCTACGACGACCTCCATTTATCAGTCACACATTGCGACAACTGTTGGAATCATCAAGATCCTTGGAACTGAAAGGAAATTTAGAACCCACAAGGAACAACTGCGAATAATGTGTTAGGAAGTATCATTTGCAGTGGCATATGTCATAAAAAGGCGTGTTTAGGACGGTTGCGTAGGTCGTAAGTGCCGCAGAGAGTTCATTCGGAGAGGGAAGGAGGGCTGTAAGGGGAGGAGGAGGCCCACATTTCTCTAACGAGTATAGAAATGTTGAGATAGGTTCTTTATTTACAAAGCTAAAGGGACTTATTACAATCAAATGCCACAGTGACGAAAAATTTTGTGGCTCACAGTGCCTCTGCGTTGCATATACCACTTGTTAAATATTTCTGAAACATAAATAGAGCTACGAAGACCTCCATGTGTCAGCCACACATTGCGACAACTGTTGAAATCATCAAGATCCTTGGAACTGAAAGGAAATTTACAACCCACAAAGAACAACTGCGAATAATGTGTTAGGATGTATCATTTGCAGTGGCATATGTCATAAAAGCGCGTGTTTAGGACGGTTGCGTAGGTCGTAAGTGCCGCAGAAAGCTCGTTCGGAGAGGGAAGGAGGGCTGTAAGGGGAGGAGGAGGCCCACATTTCTCTAACGAGTATCGAAATGTACAGATAGGTTCTTTATTTACAATGCTAAAGGAACTTATTACATTCAAATGCCACAGTGACGAAAAATTTTGTGGCTCACAATGCATCTGCGTTGCATATACCACTTGTTAAATATTTCTGAAACATAAATAGTGCTACGACGACCTCCTTGTATCCGTCACACATTGCGACAACTGTTGGAATCATCAAGATCCTTGGAACTGAAAGGTAATTTAGAACCCACAAAGAACAACTGCGAACAATGTGTTAGGAAGTATCATTTGCAGTGGCATATGTCATAAAAAGGTGTGTTTAGGACGGTTGCGTAGGTCGTAAGTGCCGCAGAGAGCTCATTCGGAGAGCGAAGGAGGGCTGTAAGGGGAGGAGGAGGCCCACATTTCTCTAACGAGTATCGAAATGTACAGATAGGTTCTTTATTTACAATGCTAAAGGAACTTACTACATTCAAATGCCACAGTGACGAAAAATTTTGTGGCTCACAATGCCTCTGCGTTGCATATACCACTTGTTAAATATTTCTGAAACATAAATAGTGCTACGACGACCTCCATGTATCAGTCACACATTGCGACAACTTTTGGAATCATGAAGATCCTTGGAACTGAAGGGAAATTTAGAACCCACAAGGAACAACTGCGAATAATGTGTTAGGAAGTATCATTTGCAGTGGCATATGTCATAAAAGCGCGTGTATAGGACGGTTGCGTAGGTCGTAAGTGCCGCAGAAAGCTCGTTCGGAGAGGGAAGGAGGGCTGTAAGGGGAGGAGGAGGCCCACATTTCTCTAACGAGTATGGAAATGTTGAGATGGGTTCTATATTTACAAAGCTAAAGGGACTTATTACATTCAAATGCCACAGTGACGAAAAATTTTGTGGCTCACAATGCCTCTGCGTTGCAAATACCAATTGTTAAATATTTCTGAAACATAAATAGTGCTACGACGACCTCCATGTACCAGTCACACATTGCGACAACTGTTGGAATCATCAAGTTCCTTGGAACTGAAGGGAAGTTTAGAACCCACAAGGAACAACTGCGAATAATGTGTTAGGAAGTATCATTTGCAATGGCATATGTCATAAAAAAGCGTGTTTAGGATAGTTGCGTAGGTCGTAAGCGCCGCAGAGAGCTCATTCGGAGAGGGCAGGAGGGCTGTAAGGGGAGGAGGAGGCCCACATTTCTCGAACGAGTATAGAAATGTTGAGATAGGTTCTTTATTTACAAAGCTAAAAGTACTTATTACATTCAAATGCCACAGTGACGACAAATTTTGTGGCTCACAGTTCCTCTGCTTGCATATACCACTTGTTAAATATTTCCGAAACATAAATAGTGCTACGACGACCTCCATGTATCAGTCACAAGTTGCGACAACTTTTGGAATCATCAAGATCCTTGGAACTGAAAGGAAATTTAGAACCCACAAGGAACAACTGCGAATAATTTGTTAGGAAGCGTCATTTGTAGTGGCATATGTCGTAAAAGGGCGTGTTTAGGACGGTTGCGTACGTCGTAAATGCCGCAGAGAGCTCATTCGGAGGAGGAAGGAGGGCTGTAAGGGGAGGAGGAGGCCCACATTTCTCTAACGAGTATAGAAATTTTGAGATAGGTTCTTTATTTACAAATCTAAAGGGACTTATTACATTCAAATGCCACAGTGACGAAAAATTTTGTGGCTCACAATGCCTCTGCGTTGCATATACCACTTGTTAAATATTTCCGAAACATAAATAGTGCTACGATGACCTCCATGTATCAGTCACACATTGCGACCACTGTTGGAATCATCAAGATCCTCGGAACTGAATGGAAATTTAGAACCCACAAGGAACAACAGCGAATAATGTGTTAGGAAGTGTCATTTGCAGTGGCATATGTCATAAAAAGGCGTGCTTAGGACTGTTGCGTAGGTCGTACGTGCCGCAGAGAGCTCATTCGGAGAGGGAAGGAGGGCTGTAAGGGGAGGAGGAGGCCCACATTTCTCTAACGAGTATAGAAATGTTGAGATAGGTTCCTTATTTACAAAGCTAAAGGGACTTATTACAATCAAATGCCACAGTGACGAAAAATTTTGTGGCTCACAATGCCTCTGCGTTGCATATACCACTTGTTAAATATTTCTGAAACATAAATAGTGCTACGACGACCACCATGTATCAGTCACACATTGCGACAACCGTTTGAATCATCAAGATCCTTGGAACTGAAAGAAAATTTAGAACCCACAAGGAACAACTGCGAATAATGTGTTAGGAAGTATCATTTGCAGTGGCGTATGTCATAAAAACGCGTGTTTAGGACGGTTGCGTAGGTCGTAAGTACCGCAGAGAGCTCATTCGGAGAGGGAAGGAGTACTGTAAGGGGAGGAGGAGGACCACATTTCTCTAACGAGTATAGAAATGTTGAGATAGGTTCTTTATTTACAAAGCTAAAGGGACTTATTACATTCAAATGCCACAGTGACGAAAAATTTTGTGGCTCACAATGCCTCTGCGTTGCAAATACCACTTGTTAAATATTTCTGAAACATAAATAGTGCTACGACGACCTCCATGTATCAGTCGGACATTGCGACAACTGTTGGAATCGTCAAGATCCTTGGAACTGAAAGAAAATTTAGAACCCACAAGGAACAACTGCGAATAATGTGTTAGGATGTATCATTTGCAGTCGCATATGTCATAAAATAGCGTGTTTAGGATGGTGACAAGTTCACAATTGCCGCAGAAGGCTCATTCGGAGAAGGAAGGAGGGCTGTAAGGGGAGGAGGACGCCCATATTTCACTAACGAGTATCGAAATGTACAGATAGGTTCTTTATTTACAAAGCTAAAGTTAGTTATTACATTCAAATGCCACAGTGACGAAAAATTTTGTGGCTCACAATGCCTCTGCGTTGCATATACCACTTGTTAAATATTTCTGAAACATAAATAGTGCTACGACGACCTCCATGTATCAGTCACACATTGCGACAACTGTTGGAATCATCAAGATCCTTGGAACTGAAAGGTAATTTAGAACCCACAAGGAACAACTGCGAATAATGTGTTAGGAAGTATCATCTGCAGTGGCATATGTCACAAAAAGGCGTGTTTAGGGCCGTTGCCTAGGTCGTAAGTGCCGCAGAGAACTCATTCGGAGAGGGAAGGAGGGCTGTAAGGGGAGGAGGAGGCCCACATTTCTCTAACGAGTACAGAAATGTTGAGACAGGTTCTTTATTTACAAAGCTAAAGTTAGTTATTACATTCAAATGCCACAGTGACGAAAAATTTTGTGGCTCACAATGCCTCTGCGTTGCATATACCACTTGTTAAATATTACTGAAACATAAATAGTGCTACGACGACCTCCATGTATCAGTCACACATTGCGACAACTGTTGGAATCATCAAGATCCTCGGAACTGAAAGGAAATTTAGAACCCACAAGGAGCAACAGCGAATAATGTGTTAGGAAGTATCATTTGCAGTGGCATATGTCATAAAAACGCGTGTTTAGGACGGTTGCGTAGGTCGTAAGTGCCGCAGAAAGCTCATCCGGAGAGGGAAGGAGGGCTGTAAGGGGAGGAGGAGGCCCACATTTCTCTAACGAGTATAGAAGTGTTGAGATAGGTTCTTTATTTACAAAGCTAAAGGGACTTATTACATTCAAATGCCACAGTGACGAAAAATTTTGTGGCTCACAATGCCTCTGCGTTGCATATACCACTTGTTAAATATTTCTGAAACGTAAATAGTGCTACGAAGGCCTCCATGTATCAGTCACACATTGCGACAACTGTTGGAATCATTTAGATCCTTGGAACTGAATGGAAATTTAGAACCCACAAGGAACAACTGCGAATAATGTGTTAGGAAGTATCATTTGCAGTGGCATATGTCTTAAAAAGGCGTGCTTAGGACGGTTGCGTAGGTCGGAAGTGCCGCAGAGAGCTCATTCGGAGAGGGAAGGAGGGCTGTAAGGGGAGGAGGAGGCCCACATTTCTCTAGCGAGTATAGGAATGTTGAGATAGGTTCTTTATTTAAAAAGCTAAAGGGACTTATTACATTCAAATGCCACAGTGACGAAAAATTTTGTGGCTCACAATGCCCTTGCGTTGCATATACCACTTGTTAAATATTTCTGAAACATAAATAGTGCTACGACGACCTCCATGTATCAGTCACACATTGCGATAACTGTTGGAATCATCAGAATCCTTGGAACTGAAAGGAAATTTAGAACCCACAAGAAACAACTGCGAATAATGTGTTAGGAAGTATCATTTGTAGTGGCATATGTCATAAAAAGGCGTGTTTAGGACGGTTGCCAAGGTCGAAAGTGCCGCAGGGAGCTCATTCGGAGAGGGAAGGAGGGCTGTAAGGGGAGGAGGAGGCCTACATTGCTCTAACGAGTATAGAAATGTTGAGATAGGTTCTTTATTTACAAAGCTAAAGGGACATATTACATTCAAATGCCACAGTGACGAAAAATTTTGTGCCTCACAATGACTCTGCGTTGCATAAACCACTTGTTAAATATTTCTGAAACATAAATAGTGCTACGATGACCTCCATGTATCAGTCACAGATTGCGACAACTTTTGGAATCATCAAGATCCTCGGAACTGAAAGGAAATTTAGAACCCACAAGGAACAACTGCGAAGAATGTATTAGGAAGTTTCATTTGCGGTGGCATATGTCATAAAAAGGCGTGTTTAGGATGGTTGCGTAGGTCGTAAGTGCCGCAGAGAGCTCATTCGGAGAGGGAAGGAGGGCTGTAAGGGGAGGAGGAGGCCCACATTTCTCTAACGAGTATAGAAATGTTGAGATAGGTTCTTTATTTACAAAGCTAAAGGGACTTATTACATTGAAATGCCACAGTGACGAAAAATTTTGTGGCTCACAATGCCTCTGCGTTGCATATACCAATTGTTAAATATTTCTGAAACGTAAATAGTGCTACGACGTCCACCATGTATCAGTCACACGTTGCGACAACAGTTGGAATCATAAAGATCCTTGGAACTGAAAGAAAATTTAGAACCCACAAGGAACAACTGCGGATAATATGTTAGGAAGTATCATTTGCAGTGGCATATGTCATAAAAAGGCGTGTTTAGGATGGATGCGTAGGTCGTAAGTGCCGCAGAGAGCTCATCCGGAGAGGGAAGGAAGGCTGTAAGGGGAGGCGGAGGCCCACATTTCTCTAACGAGTATAGAAATGTTGAGATAGGTTCTTTATTTACAAAGCTAAAGGGACTTATTACATTCAAATGCCACTGTGACGAAAAATTTTGTGGCTCACAATTCCTCTGCGTTGCATATACCACTCGTTAAATATTTCTGATACATAAATAGTGCTACGACGACCTCCATGTATCAGTCACACATTGCGACAACTTTTGGAATCATCAAGATCCTTGGAACTGAAAGAACATTTAGAACCCACAAGGAACAACTGCGAATAATGTGTTAGGAAGTATCATTTGCAGTGGCATATGTCATATAAACGCGTGTTTAGGACGATTGCGTAAGTCGTAAGTGCCGCAGAGAGCTCATACGGAGAGGGAAGGAGGGCTGTAAGGGGAGGAGGAGGCCCACATTTCTCTAACGAGTATAGAAATGTTGAGATAGGTTCTTTATTTACAAAGCTAAAGGTACATATTACATTCAAATGCCACAGTGACGAAAAATTTTGTGGCTCACAATGCCACTGCGTTGCATATACCACTTGTTAAATATTTCTGATGCATAAATAGTGCTACGACGACCTTCATGTATCGAACACACATTGCGACAACTTTTGGAATCATCAAGATCCTTGGAACTGAAAGGAAATTTAGAACCCACAAGGAACAACTGCGAATAATGTGTTAGGAAGTTTCATTTGCAGTGGCATATGTCATAAAAAGGCGTGTTTAGGACGGTTACGTAGGTCGTTAGTGCCGCAGGGAGCTCATTCGGAGAGGGAAGGGAGGCTGTAAGGGGAGGAGGAGGCCCACATATCTCTATCGAGTATAGAAATGTTGAGATAGGTTCCTTATTTACAAAGCTAAAGGGACATATTACATTCAAATGCCACAGTGACGAAAAATTTTGTGGCTCACAATGCCTCTGCGTTGCATATACCACTTGTTAAATATTTCTGAAACATAAATAGTGCTACGACGACCTCCATGTATCAGTCACACATTGCGACAACTGTTGGAATCATCAAGATCCTTGGAACTGAAAGGAAATTTAGAACCCACAATGAACAACTGCGAATAATGTGTTAGGAAGTATCATTTGCAGTGGCATATGTCTTAAAAAGGCGTGCTTAGGACGGTTGCGTAGGTCGTAAGTGCCGCAGAGAGCTCATTCGGAGAGGGAAGGAGGGCTGTAAGGGGAGGAGGAGGCCCACATTTCCCTAACGAGTATAGAAATGTTGAGATAGGTTATTTATTTACAAAGCTAAAGGGACTTATTACATTCAAATGCCACAGTGACGAAAAATTTTGTGGCTCACAATGCCTCTGCGTTGCATATACCACTTGTCAAATATTTCTGAAACATAAATAGTGCTACAACGACCACCATGTATCAGTCACACATTGCGACAACTTTTGGAATCATCAAGATCCTTGGAACTGAAAGGAAATTTGGAACCCACAAGGAACAACTGCGAATAATGTGTTAGGAAGTATCATTTGTAGTGGCATATAACGTAAAAAGGCATGTTTAGGACGGTTGCGTAGGTCGTAAGTGCCGCCGAGAGCTCATTCGGAGAGGGAAGGAGGGCTGTAAGGGGAGGAGGAGGCCCACATTTCTCTAACGAGTATAGGAATGTTGAGATAGGTTCTTTATTTACAAAGCTAAAGGGACTTATTACATTCAAATGCCACAGTGACGAAAAATTTTGTGGCTCACAATGCCTCTGCGTTGCATATACCACTTGTTAAATATTTCTGATACATAAATAGTGCTACGACGACCTCCATGTATCAGACACACATTGCGACAACTTTTGGAATCATCAACATCCTTGGAACTGAAAGGAATTTTAGAACCCACAAGGAACAACTGCGAATAATGTGTTAGGAAGTATCATTTGTAGTGGCATATGTCGTAAAAAGGCTTGTTTAGGACGGTTGCGTAGGTCGTAAATGCCGCAGAGAGCTCATTCGGAGAGGGAAGGAGGGCTGTAAAGGGAGGAAGAGGCCCACATTTCTCTATCGAGTATAGAAATGTTGAGATAGGTTCTTTATTTACAAAGCTAAAGGGACTTATTACATTCAAATGCCACAGTGACGAAAAAGTTTGTGGCTCACAATGCCTCTGCGTTGCATATACCACTTGTTAAATAATTCTGAAACATAAATAGAGCTACGAAGACCTCCATGTATCAGTCACACATTGCGACAACTTTTGGAATCATCAAGATCCTTGGAACTGAAAGGAAATTTAGAACCCACAAGGAACAACTGCGAATAATGTGTTAGGAAGTATCATTTGCAGTGGCATATGTCTTAAAAAGGCGTGCTTAGCACGGTTGCGTAGGTCGGAAATGCCGCAGAGAGCTCTTTCGGAGAGGGAAGGAGGCTGTAAGGGGAGGAGGAGGCCCACATTTCTCGAACGAGTATAGAAATGTTGAGATAGGTTCTTTATTTACAAAGCTAAAGGGACTTATTACAATCAAATGCCACAGTGACGAAAAATTTTGTGGCTCATACTGCCTCTGCGTTGCATATACCACTTGTTAAATATTTCTGAAACATAAATAGTGCTACCACGACCTCCATGTATCAGTCACACATTGCGACAACAGTTGGAATCATCAAGATCCTTGGAACTGAAAGAAAATTTAGAACCCACAAGGGACAACTGCGAAAAATGTGTTAGGAAGTATCATTTGCAGTGGCATATGTCATAATAACGCGTGTTTACGATGGTTGCGTAGGTCGTAAGTGCTGCAGAGAGCTCATTCGGAGAGGGAAGGAGGGCTGCAATTGGAGGAGGAGGCCCACATTTCTAGAACGAGTATAGAAATGTTGAGATAGGTTCTTTATTTACAAAGCTAAAGGGACTTATAACATTCAAATGCCACAGTGACGAAAACTTTTGTGGCTCACAATGCCTCTGCGTTGCAAATACCACTTGTTAAATATTTCTGAAATATAAATAGTGCTACGACGACCTCCATGTATCAGTCACACATTGCGACAACTGTTGGAATCATCACGTTCCTTGGAACTGAAGGGAAATTTAGAACCCACAAGGAACAACTGCGAATAATGTATTAGGAAGTATCATTTGCAATGGCATATGTCATAAAAAAGCGTGTTTAGGATACTTGCGTAGGTCGTATGTGCCGCAGAGAGCTCATTCGGAGAGGGCAGGAGGGCTGTAAGGGGAGGAGGAGGCCCACATTTCTCGAACGAGTATAGAAATGTTGAGATAGGTTCTTTATTTACAAAGCTAAAGGGACTTATTACATTCAAATGCCACAGTGACGAAAAATTTTGTGGCTCACAATTCCTCTGCTTGCATATACCACTTGTTAAATATTTCTGAAACATAAATAGTGCTACGACGACCTCCATGTATCAGTCACACATTGCGACAACTTTTGGAATCATCAAGATCCTTGGAACTGAAAGGAAATTTAGAACCGACAAGGAACAACTGCGAATAATGTGTTCGGAAGTATCATTTGCAGTGGCATATGTCATAAAAAGGCGTGTTTAGGACGGTTGCGTAGGTCGTAAGTGCCGCAGAGAGCTCATTCGGAGAGGGAAGGAGGGCTGTAAGGGGAGGAGGAGGCCCACATTTCTCTAACGAGTATAGAAATGTTGAGATAGGTTCTTTATTTACAAAGCCAAAGGGACTTATTACATTCAAATGCCACAGTGGCGAAAAATTTTGTGGCTCACAATGCCTCTGCGTTGCATATACCACTTGTTAATAATTTCTGAAACATAAATAGTGCTACGACGACCTCCATGTATCAGTCACACATTGCGACAACTGTTGGAATCATCAAGATCCTTGGAACTGAAAGGAAATTTAGAACCCACAAGGAACAACAGCGAATAATGTGTTAGGAAATATCATTTGCAGTGGCATATGTCATAAAAAGGCGTGCTTAGGACGGTTGCGTAGGTCGGAAGTGCCGCAGAGAGCTCATTCGGAGAGGGAAGGAGGGCTGTAAGGGGAGGAGGAGGCCCACATCTCTCTAATGAGTATAGAAATGTTGAGATAGGTTCCTTATTTACAAAGCTAAAGGGACCTATTACATTCAAATGCCACAGTGACGTAAATTTTGTGGCTCACAATGCCTCTGCGTTGCATTTACCACTTGTTAAATATTTCTGAAACATAAATAGTGCTACGACGACCTCCCTGTATCAGTCACACATTGCGACATCTGTTGGAATCATCAAGATTCTTGGAACTGAAAGGAAATTTAGAACCCACAAGGAACAACTGCGAATAATGTGTTAGGACGTATCATTTGCAGTGGCATATGTCATTAAAAGGCGTGTTTAGGACGGTTGCGTAGGTCGTAAGTGCCGCAGAGAGCTCATTCGGAGAGAGAAGGAGGGCTGTAAGGGGAGGAGGAGGCCCACATTTCTCTAACGAGTATAGAAATGTTGAGATAGGTTCTTTATTTACAAAGCTAAAGGGACTTATTACATTCAAATGCCATAGCGACGAAAAATTTAGTGGCTCACAATGCCTCTGCGTTGCATATACCACTTGTTAAATATTTCTGAAACATAAATAGTGCTACGACGACCTCCATGTATCAGTCACACATTGCGACAACTGTTGGAATCATCAAGATTCTTGGAACTGAAAGGAAATTTAGAACCCACAAGGAACAACTGCGAATAATGTGTTAGGATGTATCATTTGCAGTCGCATATGTCATAAAATAGCGTGTTTAGGACCTTGGCAAGTTCACAATTGCCGCAGAAGGCTCATTCGGAGAAGGAAGGAGGGCTGTAAGGGGAGGAGGAGGCCCATATTTCTCTAACGAGTATCGAAATGTACATATAGGTTCTTTATTTACAATGCTAAAGGGACTTATTACATTCAAATGCCACAGTGACGAAAAATTTTGTGGCTCACAATGGCTCTGCGTTGCATATACCACTTGTTAAATATTTCTGAAACATAAATAGTGCAACGACGACCTCCATGTATCAGTCACACATTACGACAACTTTTGGAATCATCAAGATCCTTGGAACTGAAAGGAAATTTAGAACCCATAAGGAACAACTGCGAATAATGTGTTAGGAAGTATCATTTGCAGTGGCATATGTCATAAAAGCGCGTGTTTAGGACGGTTGCGTAGGTCGTAAGTGCCGCAGAGAGCTCGTTCGGAGAGGGAAGGAGGGCTGTAAGGGGAGGAGGAGGCCCACAATTCTCTAACGAGTATAGAAATGTTGAGATAGGTTCTTTATTTACAAAGCTAAAGGGACTTATGTATTACATTCAAATGCCACAGTGACGAAAACTTTTGTGGCTCACAATGCCTCTGCGTTGCAAATACCACTTGTTAAATATTTCTGAAATATAAATAGTGCTACGACGACCTCCATGTATCAGTCACACATTGCGACAACTGTTGGAATCATCACGTTCCTTGGAACTGAAGGGAAATTTAGAACCCACAAGGAACAACTGCGAATAATGTATTAGGAAGTATCATTTGCAATGGCATATGTCATAAAAAAGCGTGTTTAGGATAGTTGCGTAGGTCGTAAGTGCCGCAGAGAGCTCATTCGGTGAGGGCAGGAGGGCTGTAAGGGGAGGAGGAGGCCCACATATCTCGAACGAGTATAGAAATGTTGAAATAGGTTCTTTATTTACAAAGATAAAGGGACTTATTACATTCAAATGCCACAGTGACGAAAAATTTTGTGGCTCACAATTCCTCTGCTTGCATATACCACTTGTTAAATATTTCTGAAACATAAATAGTGCTACGACGACCTCCATGTATCAGTCACACATTGAGACAACTTTTGGAATCATGAAGGTCCTTGGAACTGAAAGGAAATTTAGAACCGACAAGGAACAACTGCGAATAATGTGTTCGGAAGTATCATTTGCAGTGGCATATGTCATAAAAAGGCGTGTTTAGGACGGTTGCGTAGGTCGTAAGTGCCGCAGAGAGCTCATTCGGAGAGGGAAGGAGGGCTGTAAGGGGAGGAGGAGGCCCACATTTCTCTAACGAGTATAGAAATGTTGAGATAGGTTCTTTATTTACAAAGCTAAAGGGACTTATTACATTCAAATGCCACAGTGGCGAAAAATTTTGTGGCTCACAATGCCTCTGCGTTGCATATACCACTTGTTAATAATTTCTGAAACATAAATAGTGCTACTACGACCTCCATGTATCAGTCACACATTGCGACAACTGTTGGAATCATCAAGATCCTTGGAACTGAAAGGAAATTTAGAACCCACAAGGAACAACAGCGAATAATGTGTTAGGAAGTATCATTTGCAGTGGCATATGTCATAAAAAGGCGTGCTTAGGACGGTTGCGTAGGTCGGAAGTGCCGCAGAGAGCTCATTCGGAGAGGGAAGGAGGGCTGTAAGGGGAGGAGGAGGCCCACATCTCTCTAATGAGTATAGAAATGTTGAGATAGGTTCCTTATTTACAAAGCTAAAGGGACCTATTACATTCAAATGCCACAGTGACGTAAATTTTGTGGCTCACAATGCCTCTGCGTTGCATTTACCACTTGTTAAATATTTCTGAAACATAAATAGTGCTACGACGACCTCCGTGTATCAGTCACACATTGCGACCACTGTTGGAATCATCAAGATTCTTGGAACTGAAAGGAAATTTAGAACCCACAAGGAACAACTGCGAATAATGTGTTAGGACGTATCATTTGCAGTGGCATATGTCATTAAAAGGCGTGTTTAGGACGGTTGCGTAGGTCGTAAGTGCCGCAGAGAGCTCATTCGGAGAGAGAAGGAGGGCTGTAAGGGGAGGAGGAGGCCCACATTTCTCTAACGAGTATAGAAATGTTGAGATAGGTTCTTTATTTACAAAGCTAAAGGGACTTATACATTCAAATGCCACAGTGACGAAAAAATTTGTGCTTCACAATGCCTCTGCGTTGCATATACAACTTGTTAAATATTTCTGAAACATAAATAGTGCTACGACGTCCACCATGTATCAGTCACACGTTGCGACAACAGTTGGAATCATAAAGATCCTTGGAACTGAAAGAAAATTTAGAACCCACAAGGAACAACTGCGGATAATATGTTAGGAAGTATCATTTGCAGTGGCATATGTCATAAAAAGGCGTGTTTAGGATGGATGCGTAGGTCGTAAGTGCCGCAGAGAGCTCATCCGGAGAGGGAAGGAGGGCTGTAAGGGGAGGAGGAGGCCCACATTTCTCTAACGAGTATAGAAATGTTGAGATAGGTTCTTTATTTATAAAGCTAAAGGGACTTGTTACATTCAAATGCCACAGTGACGAAAAATTTTGTGGCTCACAATTCCTCTGCGTTGCATATACCACTCGTTAAATATTTCTGATACATAAATAGTGCTACGACGATCTCCATGTATCAGTCACACATTGCGACAACTTTTGGAATCATCAAGATCCTTGGAACTGAAAGAAAATTTAGAACCCACAAGGAACAACTGCGAATAATGTGTTAGGAAGTATCATTTGCAGTGGCATATGTCATATAAACGCGTGTTTAGGACGATTGCGTAGGTCGTAAGTGCCGCAGAGAGCTCATACGGAGAGGGAAGGAGGGCTGTAAGGGGAGGAGGAGGCCCACATTTCTCTAACGAGTATAGAAATGTTGAGATAGGTTCTTTATTTACAAAGCTAAAGGTACATATTACATTCAAATGCCACAGTGACGAAAAATTTTGTGGCTCAAAATGCCTCTGCGTTGCATATACCACTTGTTAAATATTTCTGATGCATAAATAGTGCTACGACGACCTCCATGTATCCGTCACACATTGCGACAACTTTTGGAATCATCAAGATCCTTGGAACTGAAAGGAAATTTAGAACCCACAAGGAACAACTGCGAATAATGTGTTAGGAAGTTTCATTTGCAGTGGCATATGTCATAAAAAGGCGTGTTTAGGACGGTTGCGTCGGTCGTAAGTG
This sequence comes from Schistocerca serialis cubense, assembly GCF_023864345.2. Lineage (NCBI taxonomy): Eukaryota > Metazoa > Arthropoda > Insecta > Orthoptera > Acrididae > Schistocerca > Schistocerca serialis. Next base: position 115,403,354 of record NC_064639.1, on the reverse strand, counting down.
CCGCAGGGAGCTCATTCGGAGAGGGAAGGAGGGCTGTAAGGGGAGGAGGTGGCCCACATATCTCTATCGAGTATAGAAATGTTGAGATAGGTTCCTTATTTACAAAGCTAAAGGGACATATTACATTCAAATGCCACAGTGACGAAAGATTTTGTGGCTCACAATGCCTCTGCGTTGCATATACCACTTGTTAAATATTTCTGAAACATAAATAGTGCTACGACGACCTCCATGTATCAGTCACACATTGCGACAACTGTTGGAATCATCAAGATCCTTGGAACTGAAACGAAATTTAGAACCCACAAGGAACAACTGCGAATAATGTGTTAGGAAGTATCATTTGCAGTGGCATATGTCTTAAAAAGGCGTGCTTAGGACGGTTGCGTAGGTCGTAAGTGCCGCAGAGAGCTCATTCGGAGAGGGAAGGAGGGCTGTAAGGGGAGGAGGAGGCCCACATTTCCCTAACGAGTATAGAAACGTTGAGATAGGTTATTTATTTACAAAGCTAAAGGGACTTATTACATTCAAATGCCACAGTGACGAAAAATTTTGTGGCTCACAATGCCTCTGCGTTGCATATACCACTTGTTAAATATTTCTGAAACATAAATAGTGCTACGACGACCACCATGTATCAGTCACACATTGCGACAACTTTTGGAATCATCAAGATCCTTGGAACTGAAAGGAAATTTAGAACCCACAAGGAAAAACTGCGAATAATGTGTTAGGAAGTATCATTTGTAGTGGCATATAACGTAAAAAGGCGTGTTTAGGACGGTTGCGTAGGTCGTAAGTGCCGCCGAGAGCTCATTCGGAGAGGGAAGGAGGGCTGTAAGGGGAGGAGGAGGCCCACATTTCTCTATCGAGTATAGGAATGTTGAGATAGGTTCTTTATTTACAAAGCTAAAGGGACTTATTACATTCAAATGCCACAGTGACGAAAAATTTTGTGGCTCACAATGCCTCTGCGTTGCATATACCACTTGTTAAATATTTCTGATACATAAATAGTGCTACGACGACCTCCATGTATCAGACACACATTGCGACAACTTTTGGAATCATCAACATCCTTGGAACTGAAAGGAATTTTAGAACCCACAAGGAACAACTGCGAATAATGTGTTAGGAAGTATCATTTGTAGTGGCATATGTCGTAAAAAGGCGTGTTTAGGACGGTTGCGTAGGTCGTAAGTGCCGCAGAGAGCTCATTCGGAGAGGGAAGGAGGGCTGTAAGGGGAGGAAGAGGCCCACATTTCTCTAACGAGTATAGAAATGTTGAGATAGGTTCTTTATTTACAAAGCTAAAGGGACTTATTACATTCAAATGCCACAGTGACGAAAAATTTTGTGGCTCACAATGCCTCTGCGTTGCATATACCACTTGTTAAATAATTCTGAAGCATAAATAGAGCTACGAAGACCTCCATGTATCAGTCACACATTGCGACAACTTTTGGAATCATCAAGATCCATGGAACTGAAAGGAAATTTAGAACCCACAAGGAACAACTGCGAATAATGTGTTAGGAAGTATCATTTGCAGTGGCATATGTCTTAAAAAGGCGTGCTTAGCACGGTTGCGTAGGTCGGAAGTGCCGCAGAGAGCTCTTTCGGAGAGGGAAGGAGGCTGTAAGGGGAGGAGGAGGCCCACATTTATCGATCGAGTATAGAAATGTTCAGCTAGGTTCTTTATTTACATAGCTAAAGGGACATATTACATTCAAATGCCACAGCGACGAAAAATTTTGTGGCTCACAATGCCTCTGCGTTGCATATACCACTTGTTAAATATTTCTGAAACATAAATAGTGCTACGACGACCTCCATGTATCAGTCACACATTGCGACAACTGTTGGAATCATCAAGATTCTTGGAACTGAAAGGAAATTTAGAACCCACAAGGAACAACTGCGAATAATGTGTTAGGATGTATAATTTGCAGTCGCATATGTCATAAAATAGCGTGTTTAGGACCTTGGCAAGTTCACAATTGCCGCAGAAGGCTCATTCGGAGAAGGAAGGAGGGCCGTAAGGGGAGGAGGAGGCCCATATTTCTCCAACGAGTATCGAAATGTACAGATAGGTTCTTTATTTACAATGCTAAAGGGACTTATTACATTCAAATGCCACAGTGACGAAAAATTTTGAGGCTCACAATGCCTCTGCGTTGCATATACCACTTGTTAAATATTTCTGAAACATAAATAGTGCTACGACGACCTCCATGTATCAGTCACACATTGCGACAACTTTTGGAATCATCAAGATCCTTGGAACTGAAAGGAAATTTAGAACCCATAAGGAACAACTGCGAATAATGTGTTAGGAAGTGTCATTTGCAGTGGCATATGTCATAAAAGCGCGTGTTTAGGACGGTTGCGTAGGTCGTAAGTGCCGCAGAGAGCTCGTTCGGAGAGGGAAGGAGGGCTGTAAGGGGAGGAGGAGGCCCACAATTCTCTAACGAGTATAGAAATGTTGAGATAGGTTCTTTATTTACAAAGCTAAAGGGACTTATTACATTCAAATGCCACAGTGACGAAAACTTTTGTGGCTCACAATGCCTCTGCGTTGCAAATACCACTTGTTAAATATTTCTGAAACATAAATAGTGCTACGACGACCTCAATGTATCAGTCACACATTGCGACAACTGTTGGAATCATCAAGTTCCTTGGAACTGAAGGGAAATTTAGAACCCACAAGGAACAACTGCGAATAATGTGTTAGGAAGTATCATTTGCAATGGCATATGTCATAAAAAAGCGTGTTTAGGATAGTTGCGTAGGTCGTAAGTGCCGCAGAGAGCTCATACGGAGAGGGCAGGAGGGCTGTAAGGGGAGGAGGAGGCCCACATTTCTCGAACGAGTATAGAAATGTTGAGATAGGTTCTTTATTTACTAAGCTAAAGGGACTTATTACATTCAAATGCCACAGTGACGAAAAATTTTGTGGCTCACAATGCCTCTGCGTTGCATATACCACTTGTTAAATATTTCTGAAACATAAATAGTGCTACGACGACCTCCATGTATCAGTCACACATTGCGACAACTTTTGGAATCATGAAGGTCCTTGGAACTGAAAGGAAATTTAGAACCGACAAGGAACAACTGCGAATAATGTGTTCGGAAGTATCATTTGCAGTGGCATATGTCATAAAAAGGCGTGTTTAGGACGGTTGCGTAGGTCGTAAGTGCCGCAGAGAGCTCATTCGGAGAGGGAAGGAGGGCTGTAAGGGGAGGAGGAGGCCAACATTTCTCTAACAAGTATAGAAATGTTGAGATAGGTTCTTTATTTACAAAGCTAAAGGGAGTTATTACATTCAAATGCCACAGTGACGAAAAATTTTGTGGCTCACAATGCCTCTGTGTTGCATATACCACTTGTTAATAATTTCTGAAACATAAATAGTGCTACTACGACCTCCATGTATCAGTCACACATTGCGACAACTGTTGGAACCATCAAGATCCTTGGATCTGAAAGGAAAATTTAGAACCCACAAGGAACAACTGCGAATAATGTGTTAAGAAGTATCATTTGCAGTGGCATTTGTCTTATAAGCGCGTTTTAGGACGGTTGCAAGTTCGCAATTGCCGCAGAAGGCTCATTCGGAGTGGGAGGGAGGGCTGTAAGGGGAGGAGGTGGGCCACATTTCTCTAACGAGTATGGAAATGTTGAGATAGGTTCCTTATTTACAAAGCTAAAGGGACCTATTACATTCAAATGCCACAGTGACGTAAATTTTGTGGCTCACAATGCCTCTGCGTTGCATTTACAACTTGTTAAATATTTCTGAAACATAAATAGTGCTACGACGACCTCCGTGTATCAGTCACACATTGCGACCACTGTTGGAATCATCAAGATTCTTGGAACTGAAAGGAAATTTAGAACCCACAAGGAACAACTGCGAATAATGTGTTAGGACGTATCATTTGCAGTGGCATATGTCATTAAAAGGCGTGTTTAGGACGGTTGCGTAGGTCGTAAGTGCCGCAGAGAGCTCGTTCGGAGAGAGAAGGAGGGCTGTAAGGGGAGGAGGAGGCCCACATTTCTCTAACGAGTATAGAAATGTTGAGATAGGTTCTTTATTTCCAAAACTAAAGGGACTTATACATTCAAATGCCACAGTGACGAAAAAATTTGTGGCTCACAATGCCTCTGCGTTGCATATACCACTTGTTAAATATTTCTGAAACATAAATAGTGCTACGACGACCTCTATGTATCAGTCACACATTGCGACAACTGTTGGAACCATCAAGATCCTTGGATCTGAAAGGAAAATTTAGAACCCACAAGGAACAACTGCGAATAATGTGTTAAGAAGTATCATTTGCAGTGGCATTTGTCTTATAAGCGCGTTTTAGGACGGTTGCAAGTTCGCAATTGCCGCAGAAGGCTCATTCGGAGTGGGAGGGAGGGCTGTAAGGGGAGGAGGTGGGCCACATTTCTCTAACGAGTATAGAAATGTTAAGATAGGTTTTTTTTTTACAAAGCTAAAGGGACTTATTACATTCAAATGCCACAGAGACGAAAAATTCTGTGGCTCACAATTCCTCTGCTTGCATATACCATTTGTTAAATATTTCTGAAACATAAATAGTGCTACGACGACCTCCATGTATCAGTCACACATTGCGACAACTGTTGGAATCATCAAGTTCCTTGGAACTGAAGGGAAATTTAGAACCCACAAGGAACAACTGCGAATAATGTGTTAGGAAGTATCATTTGCAATGGCATATGTCATGAAAAAGCGTGTTTAGGATAGTTGCGTAGGTCGTAAGTGCCGCAGAGAGCTCATTCGGAGAGGGAAGGAGGGCTGTAAGGGGCGGAGGAGGCCCACATTTCTCTAACGAGTATAGAAATGTTGAAATAGGTTCTTTAGTTACAAAGCTAAAGGGACGTATTACATTCAAATGCCACAGTGACGAAAAATTTTGTGGCTCACAATTCCTCTGCTTGCATATACCACTTGTTACATATTTCTGAAACATAAATAGTGCTACGACGACCTCCATGTATCCGTCACACATTGCGACAACTTTTGGAATCATGACGATCCTTGGAACTGAAAGGAAATTTAGAACCACAAGGAAGAACTGCGAATAATGTGTTAGGAAGTATCATTTGCAGTGGCATATGTCATAAAAACGCGTGTTTAGGATGGTTGCGTAGGTCGTAAGTGCCGCAGAGAGCTCATTCGGAAAGGGAAGGAGGGCTGTAAGGGGCGGAGGAGGCCCACATTTCTCTAACGAGTATAGAAATGTTGAAATAGGTTCTTTATTTACATAGCTAAAGGGACTTATTACATTCAAATGCCACAGCGACGAAAAATTTTGTGGCTCACAATGCCTCTGCGTTGCATATACCACTTGTTAAATATTTCTGAAACATAAATAGAGCTACGACGACCTCCATGTATCAGTCACACATTGCGACAACTTTTGGAATCATCAGGATTCTTGGAACTGAAAGGAAATTTAGAACCCACAAGGAACAACTGCGAATAATGTGTTAGGAAGTATCATTTTCAGTGGCATATGTCGTAAAAAAGCGTGTTTAGGACGGTTGCGTAGGTCGTAAGTGCCGCAGAGAGCTCATTCGGAGAGGGTAGGAGGGCTGTAATTGGGGGAGGAGGCCCACATTTCTCTAACGAGTATAGAAATGTTGAGATAGGTTCTTTATTTACATAGCTAAAGGGACATATTACATTCAAATGCCACAGCGACGAAAAATTTTGTGGCTCACAATGCCTCTGCGTTGCATATACCACTTTTTAAATATTTCTGAAAGATTAATAGTGCTACGACGACCTCCATGTATCAGTCACACATTGCGACAACTGTTGGAATCATCAAGATTCTTGGAACTGAAAGGAAATTTAGAACCCACAAGGAACAACTGCGAATAATGTGTTAGGAAGTATCATTTGCAGTGGCATATGTCATAAAAACGCGTGTTTAGGATGGTTGCGTAGGTCGTAAGTGCCGCAGAGAGCTCATTCGGAAAGGGAAGGAGGGCTGTAAGGGGAGGAGGAGGCCCACATTTCTCTAACGAATATAGAAATGTTGAGTTAGGTTCTTTATTTACAAAGCTAAAAGGACTTATTACATTCAAATGCCACAGAGACGAAAAATTTTGTGGCTCACAATTCCTCTGCATGCATATACCACTTGTTAAATATTTCTGAAACATAAATAGTGCTACGACGACCTCCATGTATCAGTCACACATTGCGACAACTGTTGGAATCATCAAGATTCTTGGAACTGAAAGGAAATTTAGAACCCACAAGGAACAACTGCGAATAATGTGTTAGGATGTATCATTTGCAGTGGCATATGTCATAAAAACGCGTGTTTAGGACGGTTGCGTAGGTCGTAAGTGCCGCAGAGAGATCATTCGGAGAGGGAAGGTGGGCTGTAAGGGGCGGAGGAGGCCCACATTTCTCTAACGAGTATAGAAATGTTGAGTTAGGTTCTTTATTTACAAAGCTAAAGGGACTTATTACATTCAAATGCCACAGAGACGAAAAATTTTGTGGCCCACAATTCCTCTGCTTGCATATACCACTTGTTAAATATTTCTGAAACATAAATAGTGCTACGACGACCTTCATGTATCAGTCACACATTGCGACAACTGTTGGAATCATCAAGTTCCTTGGAACTGAAGGGAAATTTAGAACCCACAAGGAACAACTGCGAATAATGTGTTAGGAAGTATCATTTGCAGTGGCATATGTCACAAAAACGCATGTTTAGGATGGTTGCGTAGGTCGTAAGTGCCGCAGAGAGCTCATTCGGAGAGGGAAGGAGGGCTGTAAGGGGCGGAGGAGGCCCACATTTCTCTAACGAGTATAGAAATGTTGAGATAGGTTCTTTATTTACATAGCTAAAGGGACTTATACATTCAAATGCCACAGTGACGAAAAAATTTGTGCCTCACAATGCCTCTGCGTTGCATATACCACATGTTAAATATTTCTGAAACATAAATAGTGCTACCACGACCTCCATGTATCAGTCATACATTGCGACAACTATTGGAATCATCAAGATCCTTGGAACTGAAAGGAAATTTAGAACCCAAAAGGAACAACTGCGAATAATGTGTTAGGAAGTATCATTTGCAGTGGCACATGTCATAAAAACGCGTGTTTAGGACGGTTGCGTAGGTCGTAAGTGCCGCAGAGAGCTCATTCGGAGAGGGTAGGAGGGCTGTAATTGGAGGAGGAGGCCCACATTTCTCTAACGAGTATAGAAATGTTGAGATAGGTTCTTTATTTACATAGCTAAAGGGACATATTACATTCAAATGCCACAGCGACGAAAAATTTTGTGGCTCACAATGCCTCTGCGTTGCATATACCACTTTTTAAATATTTCTGAAACATAAATAGTGCTACGACGACCTCCATGTATCAGTCACACATTGCGACAACTGTTGCAATCATCAAGTTCCTTGGAACTGAAGGGAAATTTAGAACCCACAAGGAACAACTGCGAATAATGTGTTAGGAAGTATCATTTTCAGTGGCATATGTCGTAAAAAAGCGTGTTTAGGACGGTTGCGTAGGTCGTAAGTGCCGCAGAGAGCTCATTCGGAGAGGGTAGGAGGGCTGTAATTGGGGGAGGAGGCCCACATTTCTCTAACGAGTATAGAAATGTTGAGATAGGTTCTTTATTTACATAGCTAAAGGGACATATTACATTCAAATGCCACAGCGACGAAAAATTTTGTGGCTCACAATGCCTCTGCGTTGCATATACCACTTTTTAAATATTTCTGAAAGATTAATAGTGCTACGACGACCTCCATGTATCAGTCACACATTGCGACAACTGTTGGAATCATCAAGATTCTTGGAACTGAAAGGAAATTTAGAACCCACAAGGAACAACTGCGAATAATGTGTTAGGAAGTATCATTTGCAGTGGCATATGTCATAAAAACGCGTGTTTAGGATGGTTGCGTAGGTCGTAAGTGCCGCAGAGAGCTCATTCGGAAAGGGAAGGAGGGCTGTAAGGGGCGGAGGAGGCCCACATTTCTCTAACGAATATAGAAATGTTGAGTTAGGTTCTTTATTTACAAAGCTAAAAGGACTTATTACATTCAAATGCCACAGAGACGAAAAATTTTGTGGCTCACAATGCCTCTGTGTTGCATATACCACTTGTTAAATATTTCTGAAACATAAATAGTGCTACTACGACCTCCATGTATCAGTCACACATTGCGACAACTGTTGGAATCATCAAGATTCTTGGAACTGAAAGGAAATTTAGAACCCACAAGGAACAACTGCGAATAATGTGTTAGGATGTATCATTTGCAGTGGCATATGTCTTAAAAACGCGTGTTTAGGACGGTTGCGTAGGTCGTAAGTGCCGCAGAGAGATCATTCGGAGAGGGAAGGTGGGCTGTAAGGGGCGGAGGAGGCCCACATTTCTCTAACGAGTATAGAAATGTTGAGTTAGGTTCTTTATTTACAAAGCTAAAGGGACTTATTACATTCAAATGCCACAGCGACGAAAAATTTTGTGGCTCACAATGCCTCTGCGTTGCATATACCACTTTTTAAATATTTCTGAAACATAAATAGTGCTACGACGACCTCCATGTATCAGTCACACATTGCGACAACTGTTGCAATCATCAAGTTCCTTGGAACTGAAGGGAAATTTAGAACCCACAAGGAACAACTGCGAATAATGTGTTAGGAAGTATCATTTGCAATGGCATATGTCATAAAAAAGCGTGTTTAGGATTGTTGCGTAGGTCGTAAGTGCCGCAGAGAGCTCATTCGGAGAGGGTAGGAGGGCTGTAAGGGGAGGAGGAGGTCCACATTTCTCTAACGAGTATAGAAATGTTGAGATAGGTTCTTTATTTACAAAGCTAAAGGGACGTATTACATTCAAATGCCACAGTGACGAAAAATTTTGTGGCTCACAATTCCTGTGCTTGCATATACCACTTGTTACATATTTCTGAAACATAAATAGTGCTACAACGACCTCCATGTATCCGTCACACATTGCGACAACTTTTGGAATCATGAAGATCCTTGGAACTGAAATTAAATTTAGAACCCACAAGGAACAACTGCGAATAATGTGTTAGGATGTATCATTTGCAGTGGCATATGTCATAAAAACGCGTGTTTAGGACGGTTGCGTAGGTCGTAAGTGCCGCAGAGAGCTTATTCGGAGAGGGAAGGAGGGCTGTAAGGGGCGGAGGAGGCCCACATTTCTCTAACGAGTATAGAAATGTTGAAATAGGTTCTTTATTTACATAGCTAAAGGGACATATTACATTCAAATGCCACAGCGACGAAAAATTTTGTGGCTCACAATGCCTCTGCGTTGCAAATACCACTTGTTAAATATTTCTGAAACATAAATAGTGCTACGACGACCTCCATGTATCAGTCACACATTGCGACAACTGTTGGAATCATCAAGATTCTTGGAACTGAAAGGAAATTTAGAACCCACAAGGAACAACTGCGAATAATGTGTTAGGAAGTATCATTTTCAGTGGCATATGTCATAAAAAAGCGTGTTTAGGACGGTTGCGTAGGTCGTAAGTGCCGCAGAGAGCTCATTCGGAGAGGGTAGGAGGGCTGTAATTGGAGGAGGAGGCCCACATTTCTCTAACGAGTATAGAAATGTTGAGATAGGTTCTTTATTTACATAGCTAAAGGGACATATTACATTCAAATGCCACAGCGACGAAAAATTTTGTGGCCCACAATGCCTCTGCGTTGCATATACCACTTGTTAAATATTTCTGAAACATAAATAGTGCTACGACGACCTCCATGTATCAGTCACACATTGCGACAACTGTTGGAATCATCAAGATTCTTGGAACTGAAAGGAAATTTAGAACCCACAAGGAACAACTGCGAATAATGTGTTAGGATGTATCATTTGCAGTGGCATATGTCGTAAAAACGCGTGTTTAGGACGGTTGCGTAGGTCGTAAGTGCCGCAGAGAGCTCATTCGGAGAGGGAAGGAGGGCTGTAAGGGGCGGAGGAGGCCCACATTTCCCTAACGAGTATAGAAATGTTGAGTTAAGTTCTTTATTTACAAAGCTAAAGGGACTTATTACATTCAAATGCCACAGAGACGAAAAATTTTGTGGCTCACAATGCCTCTGCGTTGCATATACCGCTTGTGAAATATTTCTGAAACATAAATAGTGCTACGACGACCTCCATGTATCAGTCACACATTGCGACAACTGTTGGAATCATCAAGTTCCTTGGAACTGAAGGGAAATTTAGAACCCACAAGGAACAACTGCGAATAATGTGTTAGGAAGTATCATTTGCAATGGCATATGTCATAAAAAAGCGTGTTTAGGATAGTTGCGTAGGTCGTAAGTGCCGCAGAGAGCTCATTCGGAGAGGGAAGGAGGGCTGTAAGGGGAGGAGGAGGCCCACATTTCTCTAACGAGTTTAGAAATGTTGAGTTAGGTTCTTTATTTACAAAGCTAAAGGGACTTATTACATTCAAATGCCACGGAGACGAAAAATTTTGTGGCTCACAATTCCTCTGCTTGCATATACCACTTGTTAAATATTTCTGAAACATAAATAGTGCTATGACGACCCCCATGTATCAGTCACACTTTGCGACAACTGTTGCAATCATCAAGTTCCTTGGAACTGAAGGGAAATTTAGAACCCACAAGGAACAACTGCGAATAATGTGTTAGGAAGTATCATTTGCAATGGCATATGTCATAAAAAAGCGTGTTTAGGATAGTTGCGTAGGTCGTAAGTGCCGCAGAGAGCTCATTCGGAGAGGGAAGGAGGGCTGTAAGGGGAGGAGGAGGCCCACATTTCTCGAACGAGTATAGAAATGTTGAGATAGGTTCTTTATTTACAAAGCTAAAGGGACGTATTACATTCAAATGCCACAGTGACGAAAAATTTTGTGGCTCACAATTCCTCTGCTAGCATATACCACTTGTTACATATTTCTGAAACATAAATAGTGCTACGACGACCTCCATGTATCAGTCACACATTGCGACAACTGTTGGAATCATCAAGATTCTTGGAACTGAAAGGAAATTTAGAACTCACAAGGAACAACTGCGAATAATGTGTTAGGATGTAACATTTGCAGTGGCATATGTCATAAAAACGCGTGTTTAGGACGGTTGCGTAGGTCGTAAGTGCCGCAGAGAGATCATTCGGAGAGGGAAGGTGGGCTGTAAGGGGCGGAGGAGGCCCACATTTCTCTAACGAGTATAGAAATGTTGAGTTAGGTTCTTTATTTACAAAGCTAAAGGGACTTATTACATTCAAATGCCACAGAGACGAAAAATTTTGTGGCTCACAATTCCTCTGCTTGCATATACCACTTGTTAAATATTTCTGAAACATAAATAGTGCTACGACGACCTCCATGTATCAGTCACACATTGCGACAACTGTTGGAATCATCAAGTTCCTTGGAACTGAAGGGAAATTTAGAACCCACAAGGAACAACTGCGAATAATGTGTTAGGAAGTATCATTTGCAGTGGCATATGTCACAAAAACGCGTGTTTAGGATGGTTGCGTAGGTCGTAAGTGCCGCAGAGAGCTCATTCGGAGAGGGAAGGAGGGCTGTAAGGGGCGGAGGAGGCCCACATTTCTCTAACGAGTATAGAAATGTTGAGATAGGTTCTTTATTTACATAGCTAAAGGGACTTATACATTCAAATGCCACAGTGACGAAAAAATTTGTGCCTCACAATGCCTCTGCGTTGCATATACCACATGTTAAATATTTCTGAAACATAAATAGTGCTACCACGACCTCCATGTATCAGTCACACATTGCGACAACTATTGGAATCATCAAGATCCTTGGAACTGAAAGGAAATTTAGAACCCAAAAGGAACAACTGCGAATAATGTGTTAGGAAGTATCATTTGCAGTGGCACATGTCATAAAAACGCGTGTTTAGGACGGTTGCGTAGGTCGTAAGTGCCGCAGAGAGCTCATTCAGAGAGGGTAGGAGGGCTGTAATTGGAGGAGGAGGCCCACATTTCTCTAACGAGTATAGAAATGTTGAGATAGGTTCTTTATTTACATAGCTAAAGGGACATATTACATTCAAATGCCACAGCGACGAAAAATTTTGTGGCTCACAATGCCTCTGCGTTGCATATACCACTTTTTAAATATTTCTGAAACATAAATAGTGCTACGACGACCTCCATGTATCAGTCACACATTGCGACAACTGTTGCAATCATCAAGTTCCTTGGAACTGAAGGGAAATTTAGAACCCACAAGGAACAACTGCGAATAATGTGTTAGGAAGTATCATTTGCAATGGCATATGTCATAAAAAAGCGTGTTTAGGATTGTTGCGTAGGTCGTAAGTGCCGCAGAGAGCTCATTCGGAGAGGGTAGGAGGGCTGTAAGGGGAGGAGGAGGTCCACATTTCTCTAACGAGTATAGAAATGTTGAGATAGGTTCTTTATTTACAAAGCTAAAGGGACGTATTACATTCAAATGCCACAGTGACGAAAAATTTTGTGGCTCACAATTCCTGTGCTTGCATATACCACTTGTTACATATTTCTGAAACATAAATAGTGCTACGACGACCTCCATGTATCCGTCACACATTGCGACAACTTTTGGAATCATGAAGATCCTTGGAACTGAAATTAAATTTAGAACCCACAAGGAACAACTGCGAATAATGTGTTAGGATGTATCATTTGCAGTGGCATATGTCATAAAAACGCGTGTTTAGGACGGTTGCGTAGGTCGTAAGTGCCGCAGAGAGCTTATTCGGAGAGGGAAGGAGGGCTGTAAGGGGCGGAGGAGGCCCACATTTCTCTAACGAGTATAGAAATGTTGAAATAGGTTCTTTATTTACATAGCTAAAGGGACATATTACATTCAAATGCCACAGCGACGAAAAATTTTGTGGCTCACAATGCCTCTGCGTTGCATATACCACTTGTTAAATATTTCTGAAACATAAATAGTGCTACGACGACCTCCATGTATCAGTCACACATTGCGACAACTGTTGGAATCATCAAGATTCTTGGAACTGAAAGGAAATTTAGAACCCACAAGGAACAACTGCGAATAATGTGTTAGGAAGTATCATTTTCAGTGGCATATGTCATAAAAAAGCGTGTTTAGGACGGTTGCGTAGGTCGTAAGTGCCGCAGAGAGCTCATTCGGAGAGGGTAGGAGGGCTGTAATTGGAGGAGGAGGCCCACATTTCTCTAACGAGTATAGAAATGTTGAGATAGGTTCTTTATTTACATAGCTAAAGGGACATATTACATTCAAATGCCACAGCGACGAAAAATTTTGTGGCCCACAATGCCTCTGCGTTGCATATACCACTTGTTAAATATTTCTGAAACATAAATAGTGCTACGACGACCTCCATGTATCAGTCACACATTGCGACAACTGTTGGAATCATCAAGATTCTTGGAACTGAAAGGAAATTTAGAACCCACAAGGAACAACTGCGAATAATGTGTTAGGATGTATCATTTGCAGTGGCATATGTCGTAAAAACGCGTGTTTAGGACGGTTGCGTAGGTCGTAAGTGCCGCAGAGAGCTCATTCGGAGAGGGAAGGAGGGCTGTAAGGGGCGGAGGAGGCCCACATTTCCCTAACGAGAATAGAAATGTTGAGTTAAGTTCTTTATTTACAAAGCTAAAGGGACTTATTACATTCAAATGCCACAGAGACGAAAAATTTTGTGGCTCACAATGCCTCTGCGTTGCATATACCGCTTGTGAAATATTTCTGAAACATAAATAGTGCTACGACGACCTCCATGTATCAGTCACACATTGCGACAACTGTTGGAATCATCATGTTCCTTGGAACTGAAGGGAAATTTAGAACCCACAAGGAACAACTGCGAATAATGTGTTAGGAAGTATCATTTGCAATGGCATATGTCATAAAAAAGCGTGTTTAGGATAGTTGCGTAGGTCGTAAGTGCCGCAGAGAGCTCATTCGGAGAGGGAAGGAGGGCTGTAAGGGGAGGAGGAGGCCCACATTTCTCTAACGAGTTTAGAAATGTTGAGTTAGGTTCTTTATTTACAAAGCTAAAGGGACTTATTACATTCAAATGCCACAGAGACGAAAAATTTTGTGGCTCACAATTCCTCTGCTTGCATATACCACTTGTTAAATATTTCTGAAACATAAATAGTGCTATGACGACCCCCATGTATCAGTCACACTTTGCGACAACTGTTGCAATCATCAAGTTCCTTGGAACTGAAGGGAAATTTAGAACCCACAAGGAACAACTGCGAATAATGTGTTAGGAAGTATCATTTGCAATGGCATATGTCATAAAAAAGCGTGTTTAGGATAGTTGCGTAGGTCGTAAGTGCCGCAGAGAGCTCATTCGGAGAGGGAAGGAGGGCTGTAAGGGGAGGAGGAGGCCTACATTTCTCGAACGAGTATAGAAATGTTGAGATAGGTTCTTTATTTACAAAGCTAAAGGGACGTATTACATTCAAATGCCACAGTGACGAAAAATTTTGTGGCTCACAATTCCTCTGCTAGCATATACCACTTGTTACATATTTCTGAAACATAAATAGTGCTACGACGACCTCCATGTATCAGTCACACTTTGCGACAACTGTTGGAATCATCAAGATTCTTGGAACTGAAAGGAAATTTAGAACCCACAAGGAACAACTGCGAATAATGTGTTAGGATGTAACATTTGCAGTGGCATATGTCATAAAAACGCGTGTTTAGGACGGTTGCGTAGGTCGTAAGTGCCGCAGAGAGATCATTCGGAGAGGGAAGGTGGGCTGTAAGGGGCGGAGGAGGCCCACATTTCTCTAACGAGTATAGAAATGTTGAGTTAGGTTCTTTATTTACAAAGCTAAAGGGACTTATTACATTCAAATGCCACAGAGACGAAAAATTTTGTGGCTCACAATTCCTCTGCTTGCATATACCACTTGTTAAATATTTCTGAAACATAAATAGTGCTACGACGACCTCCATGTATCAGTCACACATTGCGACAACTGTTGGAATCATCAAGTTCCTTGGAACTGAAGGGAAATTTAGAACCCACAAGGAACAACTGCGAATAATGTGTTAGGAAGTATCATTTGCAGTGGCATATGTCACAAAAACGCGTGTTTAGGATGGTTGCGTAGGTCGTAAGTGCCGCAGAGAGCTCATTCGGAGAGGGAAGGAGGGCTGTAAGGGGCGGAGGAGGCCCACATTTCTCTAACGAGTATAGAAATGTTGAGATAGGTTCTTTATTTACATAGCTAAAGGGACTTATACATTCAAATGCCACAGTGACGAAAAATTTTGTGGCTCACAATGCCTCTGCGTTGCATATACCACATGTTAAATATTTCTGAAACATAAATAGTGCTACCACGACCTCCATGTATCAGTCACACATTGCGACAACTATTGGAATCATCAAGATCCTTGGAACTGAAAGGAAATTTAGAACCCAAAAGGAACAACTGCGAATAATGTGTTAGGAAGTATCATTTGCAGTGGCACATGTCATAAAAACGCGTGTTTAGGACGGTTGCGTAGGTCGTAAGTGCCGCAGAGAGCTCATTCGGAGAGGGTAGGAGGGCTGTAATTGGAGGAGGAGGCCCACATTTCTCTAACGAGTATAGAAATGTTGAGATAGGTTCTTTATTTACATAGCTAAAGGGACATATTACATTCAAATGCCACAGCGACGAAAAATTTTGTGGCTCACAATGCCTCTGCGTTGCATATACCACTTTTTAAATATTTCTGAAACATAAATAGTGCTACGACGACCTCCATGTATCAGTCACACATTGCGACAACTGTTGCAATCATCAAGTTCCTTGGAACTGAAGGGAAATTTAGAACCCACAAGGAACAACTGCGAATAATGTGTTAGGATGTATCATTTGCAGTGGCATATGTCGTAAAAACGTGTGTTTAGGACGGTTGCGTAGGTCGTAAGTGCCGCAGAGAGCTCATTCGGAGAGGGAAGGAGGGCTGTAAGGGGCGGAGGAGGCCCACATTTCCCTAACGAGAATAGAAATGTTGAGTTAAGTTCTTTATTTACAAAGCTAAAGGGACTTATTACATTCAAATGCCACAGAGACGAAAAATTTTGTGGCTCACAATGCCTCTGCGTTGCATATACCGCTTGTGAAATATTTCTGAAACATAAATAGTGCTACGACGACCTCCATGTATCAGTCACACATTGCGACAACTGTTGGAATCATCATGTTCCTTGGAACTGAAGGGAAATTTAGAACCCACAAGGAACAACTGCGAATAATGTATTAGGAAGTATCATTTGCAATGGCATATGTCATAAAAAAGCGTGTTTAGGATAGTTGCGTAGGTCGTAAGTGCCGCAGAGAGCTCATTCGGAGAGGGAAGGAGGGCTGTAAGGGGAGGAGGAGGCCCACATTTCTCTAACGAGTTTAGAAATGTTGAGTTAGGTTCTTTATTTACAAAGCTAAAGGGACTTATTACATTCAAATGCCACAGAGACGAAAAATTTTGTGGCTCACAATTCCTCTGCTTGCATATACCACTTGTTAAATATTTCTGAAACATAAATAGTGCTATGACGACCCCCATGTATCAGTCACACTTTGCGACAACTGTTGCAATCATCAAGTTCCTTGGAACTGAAGGGAAATTTAGAACCCACAACGAACAACTGCGAATAATGTGTTAGGAAGTATCATTTGCAATGGCATATGTCATAAAAAAGCGTGTTTAGGATAGTTGCGTAGGTCGTAAGTGCCGCAGAGAGCTCATTCGGAGAGGGAAGGAGGGCTGTAAGGGGAGGAGGAGGCCCACATTTCTCGAACGAGTATAGAAATGTTGAGATAGGTTCTTTATTTACAAAGCTAAAGGGACGTATTACATTCAAATGCCACAGTGACGAAAAATTTTGTGGCTCACAATTCCTCTGCTAGCATATACCACTTGTTACATATTTCTGAAACATAAATAGTGCTACGACGACCTCCATGTATCAGTCACACATTGCGACAACTGTTGGAATCATCAAGATTCTTGGAACTGAAGGGAAATTTAGAACCCACAAGGAACAACTGCGAATAATGTGTTAGGATGTATCATTTGCAGTGGCATATGTCGTAAAAACGCGTGTTTAGGACGGTTGCGTAGGTCGTAAGTGCCGCAGAGAGCTCATTCGGAGAGGGAAGGAGGGCTGTAAGGGGCGGAGGAGGCCCACATTTCCCTAACGAGAATAGAAATGTTGAGTTAAGTTCTTTATTTACAAAGCTAAAGGGACTTATTACATTCAAATGCCACAGAGACGAAAAATTTTGTGGCTCACAATGCCTCTGCGTTGCATATACCGCTTGTGAAATATTTCTGAAACATAAATAGTGCTATGACGACCCCCATGTATCAGTCACACTTTGCGACAACTGTTGCAATCATCAAGTTCCTTGGAACTGAAGGGAAATTTAGAACCCACAAGGAACAACTGCGAATAATGTGTTAGGAAGTATCATTTGCAATGGCATATGTCATAAAAAAGCGTGTTTAGGATAGTTGCGTAGGTCGTAAGTGCCGCAGAGAGCTCATTCGGAGAGGGAAGGAGGGCTGTAAGGGGAGGAGGAGGCCCACATTTCTCGAACGAGTATAGAAATGTTGAGATAGGTTCTTTATTTACAAAGCTAAAGGGACGTATTACATTCAGATGCCACAGTGACGAAAAATTTTGTGGCTCACAATTCCTCTGCTAGCATATACCACTTGTTACATATTTCTGAAACATAAATAGTGTTACGACGACCTCCATGTATCAGTCACACATTGCGACAACTGTTGGAATCATCAAGATTCTTGGAACTGAAAGGAAATTTAGAACCCACAAGGAACAACTGCGAATAATGTGTTAGGATGTAACATTTGCAGTGGCATATGTCATAAAAACGCGTGTTTAGGACGGTTGCGTAGGTCGTAAGTGCCGCAGAGAGATCATTCGGAGAGGGAAGGTGGGCTGTAAGGGGCGGAGGAGGCCCACATTTCTCTAACGAGTATAGAAATGTTGAGTTAGGTTCTTTATTTACAAAGCTAAAGGGACTTATTACATTCAAATGCCACAGAGACGAAAAATTTTGTGGCTCACAATTCCTCTGCTTGCATATACCACTTGTTAAATATTTCTGAAACATAAATAGTGCTACGACGACCTCCATGTATCAGTCACACATTGCGACAACTGTTGGAATCATCAAGTTCCTTGGAACTGAAGGGAAATTTAGAACCCACAAGGAACAACTGCGAATAATGTGTTAGGAAGTATCATTTGCAGTGGCATATGTCACAAAAACGCGTGTTTAGGATGGTTGCGTAGGTCGTAAGTGCCGCAGAGAGCTCATTCGGAGAGGGAAGGAGGGCTGTAAGGGGCGGAGGAGGCCCACATTTCTCTAACGAGTATAGAAATGTTGAGATAGGTTCTTTATTTACATAGCTAAAGGGACATATTACATTCAAATGCCACAGCGACGAAAAATTTTGTGGCTCACAATGCCTCTGCGTTGCATATACCACTTTTTAAATATTTCTGAAACATAAATAGTGCTACGACGACCTCCATGTATCAGTCACACATTGCGACAACTGTTGCAATCATCAAGGTCCTTGGAACTGAAGGGAAATTTAGAACCCACAAGGAACAACTGCGAATAATGTGTTAGGAAGTATCATTTGCAATGGCATATGTCATAAAAAAGCGTGTTTAGGATAGTTGCGTAGGTCGTAAGTGCCGCAGAGAGCTCATTCGGAGAGGGTAGGAGGGCTGTAAGGGGAGGAGGAGGTCCACATTTCTCTAACGAGTATAGAAATGTTGAGATAGGTTCTTTGTTTACAAAGCTAAAGGGACGTATTACATTCAAATGCCACAGTGACGAAAAATTTTGTGGCTCACAATTCCTGTGCTTGCATATACCACTTGTTACATATTTCTGAAACATAAATAGTGCTACGACGACCTCCATGTATCCGTCACACATTGCGACAACTTTTGGAATCATGAAGACCCTTGGAACTGAAATTAAATTTAGAACCCACAAGGAACAACTGCGAATAATGTGTTAGGATGTATCATTTGCAGTGGCATATGTCATAAAAACGCGTGTTTAGGACGGTTGCGTAGGTCGTAAGTGCCGCAGAGAGCTCATTCGGAGAGGGAAGGAGGGCTGTAAGGGGCGGAGGAGGCCCACATTTCTCTAACGAGTATAGAAATGTTGAGTTAGGTTCTTTATTTACAAAGCTAAAGGGACTTATTACATTCAAATGCCACAGAGACGAAAAATCTTGTGGCTCACAATTCCTCTGCTTGCATATACCACTTGTTAAATATTTCTGAAACATAAATAGTGCTACGACGACCTCCATGTATCAGTCACACATTGCGACAACCGTTGGAATCATCAAGTTCCTTGGAACTGAAGGGAAATTTAGAACCCACAAGGAACAACTGCGAATAATGTGTTAGGAAGTATCATTTGCAGTTGCACATGTCATAAAAACGGGTGTTTAGGATGGTTGCGTAGGTCGTAAGTGCCGCAGAGAGCTCATTCGGAGAGGGAAGGAGGGCTGTAAGGGGCGGAGGAGGTCCACATTTCTCTAACGAGTATAGAAATGTTGAGATAGGTTCTTTATTTACATAGCTAAAGGGACTTATACATTCAAATGCCACAGTGACGAAAAAATTTGTGCCTCACAATGCCTCTGCGTTGCATATACCACATGTTTAATATTTCTGAAACATAAATAGTGCTACGACGACCTCCATGTATCAGTCACACATTGCGACAACTGTTGGAATCATCAAGTTCCTTGGAACTGAAGGGAAATTTAGAACCCACAAGGAACAACGGCGAATAATGTGTTACGAAGTATCATTTGCAATGGCATATGTCATAAAAAAGCGTGTTTAGGATAGTTGCGTAGGTCGTAAGAGCCGCAGAGAGCTCATTCGGAGAGGGAAGGAGGGCTGTAAGGGGCGGAGGAGGCCCACATTTCTCTAACGAGTATAGAAATGTTGAGTTAGGTTCTTTATTTACAAAGCTAAAGGGACTTATTACATTCAAATGCCACAGAGACGAAAAATTTTGTGGTTCACAACTCCTCTGCTTGCATATACCACTTGTTAAATATTTCTGAAACATAAATAGTGCTACGACGACCTCCATGTATCAGTCACACATTGCGACAACTGTTGCAATCATCAAGTTCCTTGGAACTGAAGGGAAATTTAGAACCCACAAGGAACAACTGCGAATAATGTGTTAGGAAGTATCATTTGCAATGGCATATGTCATAAAAAAGCGTGTTTAGGATAGTTACGTAGGTCGTAAGTGCCGCAGAGAGCTCATTCGGAAAGGGAAGGAGGGCTGTAAGGGGCGGCGGAGGCCCACATTTCTCTAACGAGTATAGAAATGTTGAGATAGGTTCTTTATTTACATAGCTAAAGGAACTTATACATTCAAATGCCACAGTGACGAAAAAATTTGTGCCTCACAATGCCTCTGCGTTGCATATACCACATGTTAAATATTTCTGAAACATAAATAGTGCTACCACGACCTCCATGTATCAGTCACACATTGCGACAACTATTGGAATCATCAAGATCCTTGGAACTGAAAGGAAATTTCGAACCCACAAGGAACAACTGCGAATAATGTGTTAGGAAGTATCATTTTCAGTGGCATATGTCATAAAAAAGCGTGTTTAGGACGGTTGCGTAGGTCGTAAGTGCCGCAGAGAGCTCATTCGGAGAGGGTAGGAGGGCTGTAATTGGAGGAGGAGGCCCACATTTCTCTAACGAGTATAGAAATGTTGAGATAGGTTCTTTATTTACATAGCTAAAGGGACATATTACATTCAAATGCCACAGCGACGAAAAATTTTTGGCTCACAATGCCTCTGCGTTGCATATACCACTTTTTAAATATTTCTGAAACATAAATAGTGCTACGACGACCTTCATGTATAAGTCACACATTGCGACAACTGTTGGAATCATCAAGATTCTTGGAACTGAAAGGAAATTTAGAACCCACAAGGAACAACTGCGAATAATGTGTTAGTATGTATCATTTGCAGTGGCATATGTCATAAAAACGTGTGTTTAGGACGGTTGCGTAGGTCGCAAGTGCCGCAGATTGCTCATTCGGAGAGGGAAGGAGGGCTGTAAGGGGCGGAGGAGGCCCACATTTCTCTAACGAGTATTGAAATGTTGAGTTAAGATCTTTATTTACAAAGCTAAAGGGTCTTATTACATTCAAATGCCACAGAGACGAAAAATTTTGTGGCTCACAATTCCACTGCTTGCATATACCGCTTGTGAAATATTTCTCAAACATAAATAGTGCTACGACGACCTCCATGTAACAGTCACACATTGCGACAACTGTTGGAATCATCAAGTTCCTTGGAACTGAAGCGAAATTTAGAACCCACAAGGAACAACTGCGAATAATGTGTTAGGAAGTATCATTTGCAATGGCATATGTCATAAAAAAGCGTGTTTAGGATAGTTGCGTAGGTCGTAAGTGCCGCAGAGAGCTCATTCGGAGAGGGAAGGAGGGCTGTAAGGGGAGGAGGAGGCCCACATTTCTCTAACGAGTATAGAAATGTTGAGATAGGTTCTTTATTTACAAAGCTAAAGGGACGTATTACATTCAAATTCCACAGTGACGAAAAATTTTGTGGCTCACAATTCCTCTGCTTGCATATACCACTTGTTAAATATATCTGAAACATAAACAGTGCTACGACAACCTCCTTGTATCCGTCACACATTGCGACAACTGTTGGAATCATGAGGATCCTTGGAACTGAAAGAAAATTTAGAACCCACAAGGAACAACTGCGAATAATGTGTTAGGAAGTTACATTTGCAGTGGCATATGTCATAAAAACGCGTGTTTAGGATGGTTGCGTAAGTCGTAAGTGCCGCAGAGAGCTCATTCGGAGAGGGAAGGAGGGCTGTAAGGGCCGGAGGAGGCCCACATTTCTCTAACGAGTGTAGAAATGTTGAGTTAGGTTCTTTATTTACAAAGCTAAAGGGACTTATTACATTCAAATGCCACAGAGACGAATAATTTTGTGGCCCACAATTCCTCTGCTTGCATATACCACTTGTTAAATATTTCTGAAACATAAATAGTGCTACGACGACCTCCATGTATCCGTCACACATGGCGACAACTTTTGGAATCATGTAGTTCCTTGGAACTGAAAGGAAATTTAGAACCCACAAGGAACAACTGCGAATAATGTGTTAGGAAGTATCATTTGCAGTGGCATATGTCATAAAAACGCGTGTTTAGGATCGTTGCGTAGGTCGTAAGTGCCGCAGAGAGCTCATTCGGAAAGGGAAGGAGGGCTGTAAGGGGCGGAGGAGGCCCACATTTCTCTAACGAGTATAGAAATGTTGAGTTAGGTTCTTTATTTACAAAGCTAAAAGGACTTATTACATTCACATGCCACAGAGACGAAAAATTTTGTGGCTCACAATTCCTCTGCATGCATGTACCACTTGTTAAATATTTCTGAAACATAAATAGTGCTACGACGACCTCCATGTATCAGTCACACATTGCGACAACTGTTGGAATCATCAAGATTCTTGGAACTGAAAGGAAATTTAGAACCCACAAGGAACAACTGGGAATAATGTGTTAGGATGTATCATTTGCAGTGGCATATGTCATAAAAACGCGTGTTTAGGACGGTTGCGTAGGTCGTAAGTGCCGCAGAGAGCTCATTCGGAGAGGGAAGGAGGGCTGTAAGGGGCGGAGGAGGCCCACATTTCTCTAACGAGTATAGAAATGTTGAGTTAGTTTCTTTATTTACAAAGCTAAAGGGACTTATTACATTCAAATGCCACAGAGACGAAAAATTTTGTGGCTCACAATTCCTCTGCTTGCATATACCACTTGTTAAATATTTCTGAAACATAAATAGTGCTACGACGACCTCCATGTATCAGTCACACATTGCGACAACTGTTGGAATCATCAAGTTCCTTGGAACTGAAGGGAAATTTAGAACCCACAAGGAACAACTGCGAATAATGTGTTAGTAAGTATCATTTGCAGTGGCATATGTCATAAAAACGCGTGTTTAGGATGGTTGCGTAGGTCGTTAGTGCCGCAGAGAGCTCATTCGGAGAGGGAAGGAGGGCTGTAAGTGGCGGAGGAGGCCCACATTTCTCTAACGAGTATAGAAATGTTGAGATAGGTTCTTTATTTACATAGCTAAAGGGACTTATACATTCAAATGCCACAGTGACGAAAAAATTTGTGCCTCACAATGCCTCTGCGTTGCATATACCACATGTTAAATATTTCTGAAACATAAATAGTGCTACCACGACCTCCATGTATCAGTCACACATTGCGACAACTATTGGAATCATCAAGATCCTTGGAACTGAAAGGAAATTTAGAACCCATAAGGAACAATTGCGAATAATGTGTTAGGAAGTATAATTTGAGAGTGGCGTATGTGATAAAAAGGCGTGTTTACGACGGTTGCGTAGGTCGTAAGTGCCGCAGAGAGCTCGGAGAGGAAGGAGGGCTGCAAGGGGAGGAGGAGGCCCACATCTCTCTAACGAGTATAGAAATGTAGAGATAGGTTCCTTATTTACATAGCTAAAGGGACATATTACATTCAAATGCCACAGCGACGAAAAATTTTGTGGCTCACAATGCCTCTGCGTTGCATATACCACTTGTTAAATATTTCTGAAACATAAACAGTGCTACGACGACCTCCATGTATCAGTCACACATTGCGACAACTGTTGGAATCATCACGTTCCTTGGAACTGAAGGGAAATTTAGAACCCACAAGGAACAACTGCGAATAATGTGTTAGGAAGTATCATTTGCAATGGCATATGTCATAAAAAAGCGTGTTTAGGATAGTTGCGTAGGTCGTAAGTACCGCAGAGAGCCCATTCGGAGAGGGAAGGAGGGCTGTAAGGGGAGGAGGAGGCCCACATTTCTCTAACGAGTATAGAAATGTTGAGATAGGTTCTTTATTTACAAAGCTAAAGGGACGTATTACATTCAAATTCCACAGTGACGAAAAATTTTGTGGCTCACAATTCCTCTGTTTGCATATACCACTTGTTAAATATTTCTGAAACATAAATAGTGCTACGACAATCTCCATGTATCCGTCACACATTGCGACAACTTTTGGAATCATGAAGATCCTTGGAACCGAAAGGAAATTTAGAACCCACAAGGAACAACTGCGAATAATGTGTTAGGAAGTATCATTTGCAGTGGCATATGTCATAAAAACGCGTGTTTAGGATGGTTGCGTAGGTCGTAAGTGCCGCAGAGAGCTCATTCGGAGACGGAAGGAGGGCTGTAAGGGGCGGAGGAGGCCCACATTTCTCTAACGAGTATAGAAATGTTGAGTTTGGTTCTTTATTTACAAAGCTAAAGGGACTTATTACATTCAAATGCAACAGAGGCGAAAATTTTGTGGCTCACAATTCCTCTGCTTGCATATACCACTTGTTAAATATTTCTGAAACATAAATAGTGCTACGACGACCTCCATGTATCAGTCACACATTGCGACAACTGTTGGAATCATCAAGATTCTTGGAACTGAAAGGAAATTTAGAACCCACAAGGAACAACTGCGAATAATGTGCTAGGAAGTATCATTTTCAGTGGCATATGTCATAAAAAAGCGTGTTTAGGACGGTTGCGTAGGTCGTAAGTGCCGCAGAGAGCTCATTCGGAGAGGGAAGGAGGGCTGTAAGGGGAGGAGGAGGCCCACATTTCTCTAACGAGTATAGAATTGTTGAGATAGGTTCTTTATTTACAAAGCTAAAGGGACGTATTACATTCAAATTCCACAGTGACGAAAAATTTTGTGGCTCACAATTCCTCTGCTTGCATATACCACTTGTTAAATATATCTGAAACATAAACAGTGCTACGACAACCTCCTTGTATCCGTCACACATTGCGACAACTGTTGGAATCATGAAGATCCTTGGAACTGAAAGAAAATTTAGAACCCACAAGGAACAACTGCGAATAATGTGTTCGGAAGTTACATTTGCAGTGGCATATGTCATAAAAACGCGTGTTTAGGATGGTTGCGTAAGTCGTAAGTGCCGCAGAGAGCTCATTCGGAGAGGGAAGGAGGGCTGTAAGGGCCGGAGGAGGCCCACATTTCTCTAACGAGTGTAGAAATGTTGAGTTAGGTTCTTTATTTACAAAGCTAAAGGGACTTATTACATTCAAATGCCACAGTGACGAAAAATTTTGTGGCTCACAATTCCTCTGCTTGCATATACCACTTGTTAAATATTTCTGAAACATAAATAGTGCTACGACGACCTCCATGTATCCGTCACACATTGCGACAACTTTTGGAATCATGAAGTTCCTTGGAACTGAAAGGAAATTTAGAACCCACAAGGAACAACTGCGAATAATGTGTTAGGAAGTATCATTTGCAGTGGCATATGTCATAAAAACGCGTGGTTAGGATCGTTGCGTAGGTCGTAAGTGCCGCAGAGAGCTCATTCGGAAAGGGAAGGAGGGCTGTAAGGGGCGGAGGAGGCCCACATTTCTCTAACGAGTATAGAAATGTTGAGTTAGGTTCTTTATTTACAAAGCTAAAAGGACTTATTACATTCACATGCCACAGAGACGAAAAATTTTGTGGCTCACAATTCCTCTGCATGCATGTACCACTTGTTAAATATTTCTGAAACATAAATAGTGCTACGACGACCTCCATGTATCAGTCACACATTGCGACAACTGTTGGAATCATCAAGATTCTTGGAACTGAAAGGAAATTTAGAACCCACAAGGAACAACTGGGAATAATGTGTTAGGATGTATCATTTGCAGTGGCATATGTCATAAAAACGCGTGTTTAGGACGGTTGCGTAGGTCGTAAGTGCCGCAGAGAGCTCATTCGGATAGGGAAGGAGGGCTGTAAGGGGCGGAGGAGGCCCACATTTCTCTAACGAGTATAGAAATGTTGAGTTAGGTTCTTCATTTACAAAGCTAAAGGGACTTATTACATTCAAATGCCACAGAGACGAAAAATTTTGTGGCTCACAATTCCTCTGCTTGCATATACCACTTGTTAAATATTTCTGAAACATAAATAGTGCTACGACGACCTCCATGTATCAGTCACACATTGCGACAACTGTTGGAATCATCAAGTTCCTTGGAACTGAAGGGAAATTTAGAACCCACAAGGAACAACTGCGAATAATGTGTTAGTTCGTATCATTTGCAGTGGCATATGTCATAAAAACGCGTGTTTAGGATGGTTGCGTAGGTCGTAAGTGCCGCAGAGAGCTCATTCGGAGAGGGAAGGAGGGCTGTAAGTGGCGGAGGAGGCCCACATTTCTCTAACGAGTATAGAAATGTTGAGATAGGTTCTTTATTTACATAGCTAAAGGGACTTATACATTCAAATGCCACAGTGACGAAAAAATTTGTGCCTCACAATGCCTCTGCGTTGCATATACCACATGTTAAATATTTCTGAAACATAAATAGTGCTACCACGACCTCCATGTATCAGTCACACATTGCGACAACTTTTGGAATCATGAAGATCCTTGGAACCGAAAGGAAATTTAGAACCCACAAGGAACAACTGCGAATAATGTGTTAGGAAGTATCATTTGCAGTGGCATATGTCATAAAAACGCGTGTTTAGGATGGTTGCGTAGGTCGTAAGTGCCGCAGAGAGCTCATTCGGAGAGGGAAGGAGGGCTTTAAGGGGCGGAGGAGGCCCACATTTCTCTAACGAGTATAGAAATGTTGAGTTTGGTTCTTTATTTACAAAGCTAAAGGGACTTATTACATTCAAATGCAACAGAGGCGAAAATTTTGTGGCTCACAATTCCTCTGCTTGCATATACCACATGTTAAATATTTCTGAAACATAAATAGTGCTACGACGACCTCCATGTATCAGTCACACATTGCGACAACTGTTGGAATCATCAAGATTCTTGGAACTGAAAGGAAATTTAGAACCCACAAGGAACAACTGCGAATAATGTGTTAGGATGTATCATTTGCAGTGGCATATGTCATAAAAACTCGTGTTTAGGACGGTTGCGTAGGTCGTAAGTGCCGCAGAGAGCTCATTCGGAGAGGGAAGGAGGGCTGTAAGGGGCGGAGGAGGCCCACATTTCTCTAACGAGTGTAGAAATGTTGAGTTAGGTTCTTTATTTACAAAGCTAAAGGGACTTATTACATTCAAATGCCACAGAGACGAAAAATTTTGTGGCTCACAATTCCTCTGCTTCCATATACCACTTGTTAAATATTTCTGAAACATAAATAGTGCTACGACGACCTCCATGTATCCGTCACACATTGCGACAGCTTTTGGAATCATGAAGATCCTTGGAACTGAAAGGAAATGTAGAACCCACAAGGAACAACTGCGAATAATGTGTTAGGAAGTATCATTTGCACTGGCATATGTCATAAAAACGCGTGTTTAGGATGGTTGCGTAGGTCGTAAGTGCCGCAGAGAGCTCATTCGGAGAGGGAGGGAGGGCTGTAAGGGTCGGAGGAGGCCCACATTTCTCTAACGAGTATAGAAATGTTGAGTTAGGTTCTTTATTTACAAAGCTAAAGGGACTTATTACATTCAAATGCCACAGAGACGAAAAATTTTGTGGCTCACAGTTCCTCTGGTTGCATATACCACTCGTTAAATATTTCTGAAACATAAATAGTGCTACGACGACCTCCATGTATCCGTCACACATTGCGACAACTTTTGGAATCATGAAGATCCTTGGAACTGAAAGGAAATTTAGAACCCACAAGGAACAACTGCGAATAATGTGTTAGGAAGTATCATTTGCAGTGGCATATGTCATAAAACCGCGTGTTTAGGACGGTTGCGTAGGTCGTAAGTGCCGCAGAGAGCTCATTCGGAGAGGGAAGGAGGGCTGTAAGGGGAGGAGGAGGCCCACATTTCTCTAACGAGTAAAGAACTGTTGAGATAGGTCCTTTATTTACAAATCTAAAGGGACTTATTACATTCAAATGCCACAGTGTTGAAAAATTTTGTGGCTCACAATTCCTCTGCTTGCATATACCACTTGTTAAATATTTCTGAAACATAAATAGTGCTACGACGACCTCCATGTATCCGTCACACATTGCGACAACTTTTGGAATTATGAAGATCCTTAGAACTGAAAGGAAATTTAGAAACCACAAGGAACAACTGCGAATAATGTGTTAGGAAGTATCATTTGCAGTGGCATATGTCATGAAAAGGCGTGTTTAGGACGGTTGCGTAGGTCTTAAGTGGCGCAGAGAGCTCATTCGGAGAGGGAAGGAGGGCTGTAAGGGGCGGAGGAGGCCCACATTTCTCTAACGAGTATCGAAATGTTGAGATAGGTTCTTTATTTACAAAGCTAAAGGGACGTATTACATTCAAATGCCACAGTGACGAAAAATTTTGTGGCTTACAATGCCTCTGCGTTGCATATACCACTTGTTAAATATTTCTGAAACATAAATAGTGCTACGACGACCTCCATGTATCAGTCACACATTGCGACAACTGTTGGAATCATCAAGATCCCTGGAACTGAAAGGAAATTTAGAACCCACAAGGAACAACAGCGAATAACGAGTTAGGAAGTATCATTTGCAGTGGCATATGTCTTAAAAAGGCGTGCTTAGGACGGTTGCGTAGGTCGTAATTGCCGCAGAGAGCTCATTCGGAGAGGGAAGGAGGGCTGTAAGGGGAGGAGGAGGCCCACATTTCTCTAACGAGTATAGAAATGTTGAGATAGGTTCTTTATTTACAAAGCTAAAGGGACTTATTACATTGAAATGCCACAGTGACGAAAAATTTTGGGGCTCACAATGCCTCTGCGTTGCATATACCACTTGTTAAATATTTCTGAAATATAAATAGTGCTACAACGACCTCCATGTATCAGTCACACATTGCGACAACATTTGGAATCATCAAGATACTTGGAACTGAAAGAGAATTTAGAACCCACAAGGAACAACTGCGAATAATGTGTTAGGAAGTATCATTTGCAGTGGCATATGTCATAAAAAGGCGTGTTTAGGACGGTTGCGTAGGTCGTAAGTGCCGCAGAGAGCTCATTCGGAGCGGGAAGGAGGGCTGTAAGGGGAGGAGGAGGCCCACATTTCTCTAACGAGTATAGAAATGTTGAGATAGGTTCTCTATTTACAAAGCTAAAGGGACTTATTTCATTCAAATGCCACAGTGACGAAAATGTTTGTGGCTCACAATACCTCTGCGTTGCATATACCACTTGTTAAATATTTCGGGAACATAAATAGTGCTACGACGACCTCCATGTATCAGTCACACATTGCGACAATTGCTGGAATCATCAAGATCCTTGGAACTGAAAGGAAATTTAGAACCCACAAGGAACAACTGCGAATAATGTGTTAGAAAGTATCATTTGCAGTGGCATATGTCATAAAAAGGCGTGTTTAGGACGGTTGCGTAGGTCGTAAGTGCCGCAGAGAGCTCATTCGGAGAGGGAAGGAGGGCTGTAAGGGGAGGAGGAGGCCCACATTTCTCTAACGAGTATAGAAATGTTGAGATAGGTTCTTTATTTACAAAGCTAAAGGGACTTAACACATTCAAATGCCACAGTGACGAAAAATTTTGTGGCTTACAATGCCTCTGCGTTGCATATACCACTTGTTAAATATTTCTGAAACATAAATAGTGCTACGACGACCTCCATGTATCAGTCACACATTGCGACAACTGTTGGAATCATCAAGATCCTTGGAACTGAAAGAAAATTTAGAACCCACAAGGAACAACTGCGAATAATGTGTTAGGAAGTATCATTTGTAGTGGCATATGTCATAAAAAAGCGTGTTTAGGACGGTTGCATATGTCGTAAGTGCCGCAGAGAGCTCATTCGTAGAGGGAAGGAGGGCTGTAAGGGGAGGAGGAGGCCCACATTTCTCTAACGAGTATAGAAATGTTGAGATAGGTTCTTTATTTACAAAGCTAAAGAGAATTATTACATTCAAATGCCACAGTGACGAAAAATTTTTGTGTCTCACAATGCCTCTGCGTAGCATATACCACTTGTTAAATATTTCTGAAACATAAATAGTGCTACGTCGACCTCCATGTATCAGTCACACATTGCGACAACTTTTGGAGTCATCAAGATCCTTGGAACTGAAAGAAAATTTAAAACCCACAAGGAACAACTGCGAATAATGCGTTAGGAAGTATCATTTGCAGTGGCATATGTCATAAAATGGCGTGTTTAGGACGGTTGCGTATGTCGTAAGTGCCGCAGAGAGCTCATTCGGAGACTGAACGAAGACTGTAAGGGGAGGAGGAGCCCCACATTTCTCTAACGAGTATAGAAATGTTGAGATAGGTTCTTTATTTGCAAAGCTAAAGGGACTTATTACATTCAAATGCCACAGTGACGAAAAATTTTGTGGCTCACAATGCCTCTGCGTTGCATATACCACTTGTTAAATATTTCTGAAACATAAATAGAGCTACGGCGACCTCCATGTATCCGTCACACATTGCGACAACTTTTGGAATTATGAAGATCCTTAGAACTGAAAGGAAATTTAGAAACCACAAGGAACAACTGCGAATAATGTGTTAGGAAGTATCATTTGCAGTGGCATATGTCATAAAAAGGCGTGTTTAGGACGGTTGCGTAGGTCTTAAGTGGCGCAGAGAGCTCATTCGGAGAGGGAAGGAGGGCTGTAAGGGGCGGAGGAGGCCCACATTTCTCTAACGAGTATCGAAATGTTGAGATAGGTTCTTTATTTACAAAGCTAAAGGGACGTATTACATTCAAATGCCACAGTGACGAAAAATTTTGTGGCTTACAATGCCTCTGCGTTGCATATACCACTTGTTAAATATTTCTGAAACATAAATAGTGCTACGACGACCTCCATGTATCAGTCACACATTGCGACAACTGTTGGAATCATCAAGATCCTTGGAACTGAAAGGAAATTTAGAACCCACAAGGAACAACAGCGAATAACGAGTTAGGAAGTATCATTTGCAGTGGCATATGTCTTAAAAAGGCGTGCTTATTGACGGTTGCGTAGGTCGTAATTGCCGCAGAGAGCTCATTCGGAGAGGGAAGGAGGGCTGTAAGGGGAGGAGGAGGCCCACATTTCTCTAACGAGTATAGAAATGTTGAGATAGGTTCTTTATTTACAAAGCTAAAGGGACTTATTACATTGAAATGCCACAGTGACGAAAAATTTTGGGGCTCACAATGCCTCTGCGTTGCATATACCACTTGTTAAATATTTCTGAAATATAAATAGTGCTACAACGACCTCCATGTATCAGTCACACATTGCGACAACATTTGGAATCATCAAGATACTTGGAACTGAAAGAGAATTTAGAACCCACAAGGAACAACTGCGAATAATGTGTTAGGAAGTATCATTTGCAGTGGCATATGTCATAAAAAGGCGTGTTTAGGACGGTTGCGTAGGTCGTAAGTGCCGCAGAGAGCTCATTCGGAGCGGGAAGGAGGGCTGTAAGGGGAGGAGGAGGCCCACATTTCTCTAACGAGTATAGAAATGTTGAGATAGGTTCTCTATTTACAAAGCTAAAGGGACTTATTTCATTCAAATGCCACAGTGACGAAAATTTTTGTGGCTCACAATACCTCTGCGTTGCATATACCACTTGTTAAATATTTCGGGAACATAAATAGTGCTACGACGACCTCCATGTATCAGTCACACATTGCGACAATTGCTGGAATCATCAAGATCCTTGGAACTGAAAGGAAATTTAGAACCCACAAGGAACAACTGCGAATAATGTGTTAGAAAGTATCATTTGCAGTGGCATATGTCATAAAAAGGCGTGTTTAGGACGGTTGCGTAGGTCGTAAGTGCCGCAGAGAGCTCATTCGGAGAGGGAAGGAGGGCTGTAAGGGGAGGAGGAGGCCCACATTTCTCTAACGAGTATAGAAATGTTGAGATAGGTTCTTTATTTACAAAGCTAAAGGGACTTAACACATTCAAATGCCACAGTGACGAAAAATTTTGTGGCTTACAATGCCTCTGCGTTGCATATACCACTTGTTAAATATTTCTGAAACATAAATAGTGCTACGACGACCTCCATGTATCAGTCACACATTGCGACAACTGTTGGAGTCATCAAGATCCTTGGAACTGAAAGGAAATTTAGAACCCACAAGGAACAACAGCGAATAACGAGTTAGGAAGTATCATTTGCAGTGGCATATGTCTTAAAAAGGCGTGCTTAGGACGGTTGCGTAGGTCGTAAGTGCCGCAGAGAGCTCATTCGGAGAGGGAAGGAGGGCTGTAAGGGGAGGAGGAGGCCCACATTTCTCTAACGAGTATAGAAATGTTGAGATAGGTTCTTTATTTACAAAGCTAAAGGGACTTATTACATTGAAATGCCACAGTGACGAAAAATTTTGTGGCTCACAATGCCTCTGCGTTGCATATACCACTTGTTAAATATTTCTGAAAAATAAATAGTGCTACGACGACCTCCATGTATCAGTCACACATTGCGACAACTTTTGGAATCATCAACATCCTTGGAACTGAAAGGAAATTTAGAACCCACAAGGAACAACTGCGAATAATGTGTTAGGAAGTATCATTTGTAGTGGCATATGTCATAAAAAAGCGTGTTTAGGACGGTTACGTATGTCGTAAGTGCCGCAGAGAGCTCATTCGGAGAGGGAAGGAAGGCTGTAAGGGGAGGAGAAGGCCCACATTTCTCTAACGAGTATAGAAATGTTGAGATAGGTTCTTTATTTACAAAGCTAAAGAGACTTATTACATTCAAATGCCACAGTGACGAAAAATTTTGTGGCTCAAAATGCCTCTGCGTTGCATATACCACTTGTTAAATAATTCTGAAACATAAATAGTGCTACGACGACCTCCATGTATCAGTCACACATTGCGACAACTGTTGGAATCATCAAGATCCTTGGAACTGAAAGAAAATTTAGAAC
Organism: Schistocerca serialis cubense; assembly: GCF_023864345.2. Lineage (NCBI taxonomy): Eukaryota > Metazoa > Arthropoda > Insecta > Orthoptera > Acrididae > Schistocerca > Schistocerca serialis. The sequence continues at coordinate 115,370,223 of NC_064639.1, read as the reverse complement.
CCACAAGGAACAACTGCGAATAATGTGTTAGGAAGTATCATTTGTAGTGGCATATGTCATAAAAAAGCGTGTTTAGGACGGTTGCGTATGTCGTAAGTGCCGCAGAGAGCTCATTCGTAGAGGGAAGGAGGGCTGTAAGGGGAGGAGGAGGCCCACATTTCTCTAACGAGTATAGAAATGTTGAGATAGGTTCTCTATTTACAAAGCTAAAGGGACTTATTTCATTCAAATGCCACAGTGACGAAAATTTTTGTGGCTCACAATGCCTCTGCGTTGCATATACCACTTGTTAAATATTTCGGGAACATAAATAGTGCTACGACGACCTCCATGTATCAGTCACACATTGCGACAATTGCTGGAATCATCAAGATCCTTGGAACTGAAAGGAAATTTAGAACCCACAAGGAACAACAGCAAAGACGAGCTAGGAAGTATCATTTGCAGTGGCATATGTCTTAAAAAGGCGTGCTTAGGACGGTTGCGTAGGTCGTAAGTGCCGCAGAGAGCTCATTCGGAGAGGGAAGGAGGGCTGTAAGGGGAGGAGGAGGCCCACATTTCTCTAACGAGTAAAGAACTGTTGAGATAGGTCCTTTATTTACAAATCTAAAGGGACTTATTACATTCAAATGCCACAGTGTTGAAAAATTTTGTGGCTCACAATTCCTCTGCTTGCATATACCACTTGTTAAATATTTCTGAAACATAAATAGTGCAACGACGACCTCCATGTATCCGTCACACATTGCGACAACTTTTGGAATTATGAAGATCCTTAGAACTGAAAGGAAATTTAGAAACCACAAGGAACAACTGCGAATAATGTGTTAGGAAGTATCATTTGCAGTGGCATATGTCATAAAAAGGCGTGTTTAGGACGGTTGCGTAGGTCTTAAGTGGCGCAGAGAGCTCATTCGGAGAGGGAAGGAGGGCTGTAAGGGGCGGAGGAGGCCCACATTTCTCTAACGAGTATCGAAATGTTGAGATAGGTTCTTTATTTACAAAGCTAAAGGGACGTATTACATTCAAATGCCACAGTGACGAAAAATTTTGTGGCTTACAATGCCTCTGCGTTGCATATACCACTTGTTAAATATTTCTGAAACATAAATAGTGCTACGACGACCTCCATGTATCAGTCACACATTGCGACAACTGTTGGAATCATCAAGATCCTTGAAACTGAAAGGAAATTTAGAACCCACAAGGAACAACAACGAATAACGAGTTAGGAAGTATCATTTGCAGTGGCATATGTCTTAAAAAGGCGTGCTTAGGACGGTTGCGTAGGTCGTAATTGCCGCAGAGAGCTCATTCCTAGAGGGAAGGAGGGCTGTAAGGGGAGGAGGAGGCCCACATTTCTCTAACGAGTATAGAAATGTTGAGATAGGTTCTTTATTTACAAAGCTAAAGGGACTTATTACATTGAAATGCCACAGTGACGAAAAATTTTGGGGCTCACAATGCCTCTGCGTTGCATATACCACTTGTTAAATATTTCTGAAATATAAATAGTGCTACAACGACCTCCATGTATCAGTCACACATTGCGACAACATTTGGAATCATCAAGATACTTGGAACTGAAAGAGAATTTAGAACCCACAAGGAACAACTGCGAATAATGTGTTAGGAAGTATCATTTGCAGTGGCATATGTCATAAAAAGGCGTGTTTAGGACGGTTGCGTAGGTCGTAAGTGCCGCAGAGAGCTCATTCGGAGCGGGAAGGAGGGCTGTAAGGGGAGGAGGAGGCCCACATTTCTCTAACGAGTATAGAAATGTTGAGATAGGTTCTCTATTTACAAAGCTAAAGGGACTTATTTCATTCAAATGCCACAGTGACGAAAATGTTTGTGGCTCACAATACCTCTGCGTTGCATATACCACTTGTTAAATATTTCGGGAACATAAATAGTGCTACGACGACCTCCATGTATCAGTCACACATTGCGACAATTGCTGGAATCATCAAGATCCTTGGAACTGAAAGGAAATTTAGAACCCACAAGGAACAACTGCGAATAATGTGTTAGAAAGTATCATTTGCAGTGGCATATGTCATAAAAAGGCGTGTTTAGGACGGTTGCGTAGGTCGTAAGTGCCGCAGAGAGCTCATTCGGAGAGGGAAGGAGGGCTGTAAGGGGAGGAGGAGGCCCACATTTCTCTAACGAGTATAGAAATGTTGAGATAGGTTCTTTATTTACAAAGCTAAAGGGACTTAACACATTCAAATGCCACACTGACGAAAAATTTTGTGGCTTACAATGCCTCTGCGTTGCATATACCACTTGTTAAATATTTCTGAAACATAAATAGTGCTACGACGACCTCCATGTATCAGTCACACATTGCGACAACTGTTGGAATCATCAAGATCCTTGGAACTGAAAGGAAATTTAGAACCCACAAGGAACAACAGCGAATAACGAGTTAGGAAGTATCATTTGCAGTGGCATATGTCTTAAAAAGGCGTGCTTAGGACGGTTGCGTAGGTCGTAAGTGCCGCAAGAGAGCTCATTCGGAGAGGGAAGGAGGGCTGTAAGGGGAGGAGGAGGCCCACATTTCTCTAACGAGTATAGAAATGTTGAGATAGGTTCTTTATTTACAAAGCTAAAGGGTCTTATTACATTGAAATGCCACAGTGACGAAAAATTTTGTGGCTCACAATGCCTCTGCGTTGCATATACCACTTGTTAAATATTTCTGAAATATAAATAGTGCTACGACGACCTCCATGTATCAGTCACACATTGCGACAACTTTTGGAATCATCAACATCCTTGGAACTGAAAGGAAATTTAGAACCCACAAGGAACAACTGCGAATAATGTGTTAGGAAGTATCATTTGTAGTGGCATATGTCATAAAAAAGCGTGTTTAGGACGGTTACGTATGTCGTAAGTGCCGCAGAGAGCTCATTCGGAGAGGGAAGGAAGGCTGTAAGGGGAGGAGAAGGCCCACATTTCTCTAACGAGTATAGAAATGTTGAGATAGGTTCTTTATTTACAAAGCTAAAGAGACTTATTACATTCAAATGCCACAGTGACGAAAAATTTTGTGGCTCAAAATGCCTCTGCGTTGCATATACCACTTGTTAAATAATTCTGAAACATAAATAGTGCTACGACGACCTCCATGTATCAGTCACACATTGCGACAACTGTTGGAATCATCAAGATCCTTGGAACTGAAAGAAAATTTAGAACCCACAAGGAACAACTGCGAATAATGTGTTAGGAAGTATCATTTGTAGTGGCATATGTCATAAAAAAGCGTGTTTAGGACGGTTGCGTATGTCGTAAGTGCCGCAGAGAGCTCATTCGTAGAGGGAAGGAGGGCTGTAAGGGGAGGAGGAGGCCCACATTTCTCTAACGAGTATAGAAATGTTGAGATAGGTTCTTTATTTACAAAGCTAAAGAGAATTATTACATTCAAATGCCACAGTGACGAAAAATTTTTGTGTCTCACAATGCCTCTGCGTAGCATATACCACTTGTTAAATATTTCTGAAACATAAATAGTGCTACGTCGACCTCCATGTATCAGTCACACATTGCGACAACTTTTGGAGTCATCAAGATCCTTGGAACTGAAAGAAAATTTAAAACCCACAAGGAACAACTGCGAATAATGTGTTAGGAAGTATCATTTGCAGTGGCATATGTCATAAAATGGCGTGTTTAGGACGGTTGCGTATGTCGTAAGTGCCGCAGAGAGCTCATTCGGAGACTGAACGAAGACTGTAAGGGGAGGAGGAGCCCCACATTTCTCTAACGAGTATAGAAATGTTGAGATAGGTTCTTTATTTGCAAAGCTAAAGGGACTTATTACATTCAAATGCCACAGTGACGAAAAATTTTGTGGCTCACAATGCCTCTGCGTTGCATATACCACTTGTTAAATATTTCTGAAACATAAATAGAGCTACGGCGACCTCCATGTATCAGTCACACATTGCGACAACTTTTGGAATCATGAAGATACTTTGAACTGGAAGAGAATTTAGAACCCACAAGGAACAACTGCGAATAATGTGTTAGGAAGTATCATTTGCAGTGGCATATGTCATAAAAAGGCGTGTTTAGGACGGTTGCGTAGGTCGTAAGTGCCGCAGAGAGCTCATTCGGAGCGGGAAGGAGGGCTGTAAGGGGAGGAGGAGGCCCACATTTCTCTAACGAGTATAGTAATGTTGAGATAGGTTCTCTATTTACAAAGCTAAAGGGACTTATTTCATTCAAATGCCACAGTGACGAAAATTTTTGTGGCTCACAATGCCTCTGCGTTGCATATACCACTTGTTAAATATTTCGGGAACATAAATAGTGCTACGACGACCTCCATGTATCAGTCACACATTGCGACAATTGCTGGAATCATCAAGATCCTTGGAACTGAAAGGAAATTTAGAACCCACAAGGAACAACAGCGAAGACGAGTTAGGAAGTATCATTTGCAGTGGCATATGTCTTAAAAAGGCGTGCTTAGGACGGTTGCGTAGGTCGTAAGTGCCGCAGAGAGCTCATTCGGAGAGGGAAGGAGGGCTGTAAGGGGAGGAGGAGGCCCACATTTCTCTAACGAGTATAGAAATGTTGAGATAGGTTCTTTATTTACAAAGCTAAAGGGACTTATTTCAGTCAAATGCCACAGTGACGAAAAATGTTGTGGCTCACAATGCCTCTGCGCTCCATATACCACTTAACAAATATTTCTGAAACACAAATAGTGCTACGACGACCTCCATGTATCAGTCGAACATTGCGACAACTTTTGGAATCATCAAGATCCTTGGAACTGAAAGAAAATTTAGAACCCACAAGGGACAACTGCGAATAATGTGTTAGGAAGTATCATTTGCATTGGCATATGTCATAAAAAGGCGTGTTTAGGACGGTTGCGTAGGCCGTAAGTGCCGCAGAGAGCTCATTCGGAGAGGGAAGGAGGGCTGTAAGGGGAGGAGGAGGCCCACATTTCTCTAACGAGTATAGAAATGTTGAGATAGGTTCTTTATTTACAAAGCTAAAGGGACTTATTTCATTCAAATGCCACAGTGACGAAAAATTTTGTGGCTCACAATGCCTCTGCGCTCCATATACCACTTGTCAAATATTTCTGAAACATAAATAGTGTTACGACGACCTCCATGTATCAGTCAAACATTGTGACAACTTTTGGAATCATCAAGATCCTTGGAACTGAAAGAAAATTTAGAACCCACAAGGAACAACTGCGAATAATGTGTTAGGAAGTATCATTTGCAGTGGCATATGTCATAAAAACGCGAGTTTAGGACGGTTCGTAGGTCGTAAGTGCCGCAGAGAGCTCATTCGGAGAGGGAAGGAGGGCTGTAAGGGGAGGAGGAGGCCCACATTTCTCTAACGAGTATAGAAATGTTGAGATAGGTTCTTTATTTACAAAGCTAAAGGTACTTATTTCATTCAAATGCCACACTGACGAAAAATTTTGTGGCTCACTATGCCTCTGCGTTGCATATACCACTTGTTAAATATTTCGGAAACATAAATAGTGCTACGACGACCTCCATGTATCAGTCACACATTGCGACAACTGTTGGAATCGTCAAGATCCTTGGAACTGAAAGGAAATTCAGAACCCACAAGGAACAACTGCGAAAAATGTGTTAGGAAGTACCATTTGCAGTGCCATATGTCATAAAAAGGCGTGTTTAGGACGGTTGCGTAGGTCGTAAACGCCGCAGAGAGCTCATTCGGAGAGGGAAGGAGGGCTGTAAGGGGAGGAGGAGGCCCACATTTCTCTAACGAGTATAGAAATGTTGAGATAGGATTTTTATTTACAAAGCTAAAGGGACTTATTTCATTCAAATGCCACAGTGACGAAAAATTTTGTGGCTCACAATGCCTCTGCGTTGCATGTACCACTTGTTAAATATTTCTGAAACATAAATAGTGCTACGATGACCTCCATGTGTCAGTCACACATTGCGACAACTGTTGGAATCATCAAGATCCTTGGAACTGAAAGGAAATGTAGAACCCACAAGGAACAACTGCCAATAATGTATCAGAAAGTATCATTTGCAGTGGCATATGTCATAAAAAGGCGTGCTTAGGACGGTTGCGTAGGTCGTAAGTGCCGCAGAGAGCTCATTCGGAGAGGGAAGGAGGGCTGTAAGGGGAGGAGGAGGCCCACATTTTTCTAACGAGTACAGAAATGTTGAGATAGGTTCTTTATTTACAAAGCTAAAGGGACTTATTACATTCAAATGCCACAGTGACGAAAAATTTTGTTGCTCACAATGCCTCTGCGTTGCATATACCACTTGTTAAATATTTCTGAAACATAAATAGGGCTACGACTACCTCCATGTATCAGTCACACATTGCGACAACTGTTGGAATCATCAAGATCCTTGGAACTGAAAGGAAATTTAGAACCCACAAGGAACAACTGCGAATAATGTGTTAGGAAGTATCATTTGCAGTGGCATATGTCATAAAAAGGCGTGTTTAGGACGGTTGCGTACGTCGTAAGTGCCGCAAAGAGCTCATCCGGAGAGGGAAGGAGGTCTGTAAGGGGAGGAGGAGGCCCACATTTCTCTAACGAGTATAGAAATGTTGAGATAGGTTCTTTATTTACAAAGCTAAAGGGACTTATTACATTCAAATGCCACAGTGACGAAAATTTTTGTGGCTCACAATGCCTCTGCGTTGCATATACCACTTGTTAAATATTTTGGAAACATAAATAGTGCTACGACGACCTCTATGTATCAGTCACACATTGCGACAATTTGCTGGAATCATCAAGATCCTTGGAACTGAAAGGAAATTTAGAACCCACAAGGAACAACTGCGAATAATGTGTTAGGATGTATCATTTGCATTGGCATATGTCATAAAAAGGCGTGTTTAGGACGGTTGCGTAGGCCGTAAGTGCCGCAGAGAGCTCATTCGGAGAGGGAAGGAGGGCTGTAAGGGGAGGAGGAGGCCCACATTTCTCTAACGAGTATAGAAATGTTGAGATAGGTTCTTTACTTACAAAGCTAAAGGGACTTATTACATTCAAATGCCACAGTGACGAAAAATTTTGTGGCTCACAATGCCTCTGCGTTGCATATACCACTTGTTAAATATTTCTGAAACATAAATAGGGCTACGACTACCTCCATGCATCAGTCACACATTGCGACAACTGTTGGAATCATCAAGACCCTTGGAACTGAAAGAGAATTTAGAACCCACAAGGAACAACTGCGAATAATGTGTTAGAAAGTATCATTTGCAGTGGCATATGTCATAAAATGGCGTGTTTAGGCCGGTGGCAAATTCGCAATTGCCGCAGAAGGCTCATTCGGAGAGGGAAGGAGGGCTGTAAGGTTAGGAGGAGGCCCCCATTTCTCTAACGAGTATAGAAATGTTAAGATAGGTTCTTTATTTACATAGCTAAAGGGACTTATTACATTCAAATGCCACAGTGACGAAAAATTTTGTGGCTCACAATGCCAATGCGTTCCATATACCACTTGTTAAATATTTCTGAAACATAAATAGTGCTACGAGGACCTCCATGTATTAGTCACACATTGCGACATCTGTTGGAATCATCAAGATCCTTGGAACTGAAAGGAAATTTAGAAGCCACAAGGAACAACTGCGAATAATGTGTTAGGAAGTATCATTTGCAGTGGCATATGTCATAAAAAGGCGTGTTTAGGACGGTTGCGTAGGTCGTAAGTGCCGCAGAGAGCTCATCCTGAGAGGGGAGGAGGGCTGTAAGGGGAGGAGGAGGCCCCCATTTCTCTAACGAGTATAGAAATGTTGAGATAGGTTCTTTATTTACAATGCTAAAGGGACTTAATACATTCAAATGCCACAGTGACGAAAAATGTTGTGGCTCACAATGCCTCTGCGATGAATATACCTCTTGTTAAATATTTCTGAAACATAAATAGTGCTACGACAACCTCCATGTATCAGTCACATATTGCGACAACTGTTGGAATCATCAAGATCCTTGGAATTGAAAGAAAATTTAGAACCCACAAGGAACAACTGCGAATAATGTGTTAGGCAGTATCATTTGCAGTGGCATATGTCATAAAAAGGCGTATTTAGGCCGGTTGCGTAAGTCGTAAGTGCCGCAGAGAGCTCATTCGGAGAGGGAAGGAGGGCTGTAAGGGGAGGAGGAGGCACACATTTCCCTAACGAGTATAGAAATGTTGAGATAGGTTCTTTATTTACTAAGCTAAAGGGACTTATTACATTCAAATGCCACAGTGACGAAAAATTTTGTGGCTCACAAGGCCTCTGCGTTGCATATACCACTTGTTAAATATTTCTCAAACATAAATAGTGCTACGACGACCTCCATGTATCAGTCACACATTGCGACAACTTTTGGAATCATCAAGATCCTTGGAACTGAAAGAAAATTTAGAACCCACAAGGAACCACTGCGAATAATGTGTTAGGAAGTATCATTTGCAGTGGCATATGTCATAAAAACCCGTGTTTAGGCAGGTGGCAAGTTCGCAATTGCCGCAGAAGGCTGATTCGGAGAGGGAAGGAGGGCTGTAAGGGGAGGAGGAGGCCCACATTTCTCTAACGAGTATAGAAATGTTGAGATAGGTTCTTTATTTACAAAGCTAAAGGGACTTATTTCAGTCAAATGCCACAGTGACGAAAAATGTTGTGGCTCACAATGCCTCTGCGCTCCATATACCACTTAACAAATATTTCTGAAACACAAATAGTGCTACGACGACCTCCATGTATCAGTCGAACATTGCGACAACTTTTGGAATCATCAAGATCCTTGGAACTGAAAGAAAATTTAGAACCCACAAGGGACAACTGCGAATAATGTGTTAGGAAGTATCATTTGCATTGGCATATGTCATAAAAAGGCGTGTTTAGGACGGTTGCGTAGGCCGTAAGTGCCGCAGAGAGCTCATTCGGAGAGGGAAGGAGGGCTGTAAGGGGAGGAGGAGGCCCACATTTCTCTAACGAGTATAGAAATGTTGAGATAGGTTCTTTATTTACAAAGCTAAAGGGACTTATTTCATTCAAATGCCACAGTGACGAAAAATTTTGTGGCTCACAATGCCTCTGCGCTCCATATACCACTTGTCAAATATTTCTGAAACATAAATAGTGTTACGACGACCTCCATGTATCAGTCAAACATTGTGACAACTTTTGGAATCATCAAGATCCTTGGAACTGAAAGAAAATTTAGAACCCACAAGGAACAACTGCGAATAATGTGTTAGGAAGTATCATTTGCAGTGGCATATGTCATAAAAACGCGAGTTTAGGACGGTTCGTAGGTCGTAAGTGCCGCAGAGAGCTCATTCGGAGAGGGAAGGAGGGCTGTAAGGGGAGGAGGAGGCCCACATTTCTCTAACGAGTATAGAAATGTTGAGATAGGTTCTTTATTTACAAAGCTAAAGGTACTTATTTCATTCAAATGCCACACTGACGAAAAATTTTGTGGCTCACTATGCCTCTGCGTTGCATATACCACTTGTTAAATATTTCGGAAACATAAATAGTGCTACGACGACCTCCATGTAGCAGTCACACATTGCGACAACTGTTGGAATCGTCAAGATCCTTGGAACTGAAAGGAAATTCAGAACCCACAAGGAACAACTGCGAAAAATGTGTTAGGAAGTACCATTTGCAGTGCCATATGTCATAAAAAGGCGTGTTTAGGACGGTTGCGTAGGTCGTAAACGCCGCAGAGAGCTCATTCGGAGAGGGAAGGAGGGCTGTAAGGGGAGGAGGAGGCCCACATTTCTCTAACGAGTATAGAAATGTTGAGATAGGATTTTTATTTACAAAGCTAAAGGGACTTATTTCATTCAAATGCCACAGTGACGAAAAATTTTGTGGCTCACAATGCCTCTGCGTTGCATGTACCACTTGTTAAATATTTCTGAAACATAAATAGTGCTACGATGACCTCCATGTGTCAGTCACACATTGCGACAACTGTTGGAATCATCAAGATCCTTGGAACTGAAAGGAAATGTAGAACCCACAAGGAACAACTGCCAATAATGTATCAGAAAGTATCATTTGCAGTGGCATATGTCATAAAAAGGCGTGCTTAGGACGGTTGCGTAGGTCGTAAGTGCCGCAGAGAGCTCATTCGGAGAGGGAAGGAGGGCTGTAAGGGGAGGAGGAGGCCCACATTTTTCTAACGAGTACAGAAATGTTGAGATAGGTTCTTTATTTACAAAGCTAAAGGGACTTATTACATTCAAATGCCACAGTGACGAAAAATTTTGTTGCTCACAATGCCTCTGCGTTGCATATACCACTTGTTAAATATTTCTGAAACATAAATAGGGCTACGACTACCTCCATGTATCAGTCACACATTGCGACAACTGTTGGAATCATCAAGATCTTTGGAACTGAAAGGAAATTTAGAACCCACAAGGAACAACTGCGAATAATGTGTTAGGAAGTATCATTTGCAGTGGCATATGTCATAAAAAGGCGTGTTTAGGACGGTTGCGTACGTCGTAAGTGCCGCAAAGAGCTCATCCGGAGAGGGAAGGAGGTCTGTAAGGGGAGGAGGAGGCCCACATTTCTCTAACGAGTATAGAAATGTTGAGATAGGTTCTTTATTTACAAAGCTAAAGGGACTTATTACATTCAAATGCCACAGTGACGAAAATTTTTGTGGCTCACAATGCCTCTGCGTTGCATATACCACTTGTTAAATATTTTGGAAACATAAATAGTGCTACGACGACCTCTATGTATCAGTCACACATTGCGACAATTTGCTGGAATCATCAAGATCCTTGGAACTGAAAGGAAATTTAGAACCCACAAGGAACAACTGCGAATAATGTGTTAGGATGTATCATTTGCATTGGCATATGTCATAAAAAGGCGTGTTTAGGACGGTTGCGTAGGCCGTAAGTGCCGCAGAGAGCTCATTCGGAGAGGGAAGGAGGGCTGTAAGGGGAGGAGGAGGCCCACATTTCTCTAACGAGTATAGAAATGTTGAGATAGGTTCTTTACTTACAAAGCTAAAGGGACTTATTACATTCAAATGCCACAGTGACGAAAAATTTTGTGGCTCACAATGCCTCTGCGTTGCATATACCACTTGTTAAATATTTCTGAAACATAAATAGGGCTACGACTACCTCCATGCATCAGTCACACATTGCGACAACTGTTGGAATCATCAAGACCCTTGGAACTGAAAGAGAATTTAGAACCCACAAGGAACAACTGCGAATAATGTGTTAGAAAGTATCATTTGCAGTGGCATATGTCATAAAATGGCGTGTTTAGGCCGGTGGCAAATTCGCAATTGCCGCAGAAGGCTCATTCGGAGAGGGAAGGAGGGCTGTAAGGTTAGGAGGAGGCCCCCATTTCTCTAACGAGTATAGAAATGTTAAGATAGGTTCTTTATTTACATAGCTAAAGGGACTTATTACATTCAAATGCCACAGTGACGAAAAATTTTGTGGCTCACAATGCCAATGCGTTCCATATACCACTTGTTAAATATTTCTGAAACATAAATAGTGCTACGAGGACCTCCATGTATTAGTCACACATTGCGACATCTGTTGGAATCATCAAGATCCTTGGAACTGAAAGGAAATTTAGAAGCCACAAGGAACAACTGCGAATAATGTGTTAGGAAGTATCATTTGCAGTGGCATATGTCATAAAAAGGCGTGTTTAGGACGGTTGCGTAGGTCGTAAGTGCCGCAGAGAGCTCATCCTGAGAGGGGAGGAGGGCTGTAAGGGGAGGAGGAGGCCCCCATTTCTCTAACGAGTATAGAAATGTTGAGATAGGTTCTTTATTTACAAAGCTAAAGGGACTTAATACATTCAAATGCCACAGTGACGAAAAATGTTGTGGCTCACAATGCCTCTGCGATGAATATACCTCTTGTTAAATATTTCTGAAACATAAATAGTGCTACGACAACCTCCATGTATCAGTCACATATTGCGACAACTGTTGGAATCATCAAGATCCTTGGAATTGAAAGAAAATTTAGAACCCACAAGGAACAACTGCGAATAATGTGTTAGGCAGTATCATTTGCAGTGGCATATGTCATAAAAAGGCGTATTTAGGCCGGTTGCGTAAGTCGTAAGTGCCGCAGAGAGCTCATTCGGAGAGGGAAGGAGGGCTGTAAGGGGAGGAGGAGGCACACATTTCCCTAACGAGTATAGAAATGTTGAGATAGGTTCTTTATTTACTAAGCTAAAGGGACTTATTACATTCAAATGCCACAGTGACGAAAAATTTTGTGGCTCACAAGGCCTCTGCGTTGCATATACCACTTGTTAAATATTTCTCAAACATAAATAGTGCTACGACGACCTCCATGTATCAGTCACACATTGCGACAACTTTTGGAATCATCAAGATCCTTGGAACTGAAAGAAAATTTAGAACCCACAAGGAACCACTGCGAATAATGTGTTAGGAAGTATCATTTGCAGTGGCATATGTCATAAAAACCCGTGTTTAGGCCGGTGGCAAGTTCGCAATTGCCGCAGAAGGCTGATTCGGAGAGGGAAGGAGGGCTGTAAGGGGAGGAGGAGGCCCACATTTCTCTAACGAGTATAGAAATGTTGAGATAGGTTCTTTATTTACAAAGCTAAAGGGACTTATTACATTCAAATGCCACAGTGACGAAAAAATTTGTGGCTCACAACGCCTCTGCGTTGCATATACCACTTGTTAAATATTTCTAAATAATAAATAGTGCTACGACAACCTCCATGTATCAGTCACACATTGCGACAACTGTTGGAATCATCAAGATCCTTGGAATTGAAATAAAATTTAGAACCCACAAGGAACAACTGCGAATAATGTGTTAGGCAGTATCATTTGCAGTGGCATATGTCATAAAACGGCGTATTTAGGCCGGTTGCGTAGGTCGTAAGTGCCGCAGAGAGCTCATTCGGAATGGCAAGGAGGGCTGTAAGGGGAGGAGGGAACCCACATTTCTCTAACGAGTATAGAAATGTTGAGATATGTTCTTTACTTACAAAGCTAAAGGGACTTATTACATTCAAATGCCACAGTGACGAAACATTTTGTGGCTCACAATGCTCTGCGTTGCATATACCACTTGTTAAATATTTCTCACACATAAATAGTGCAACTATGACCTCCATGTATCAGTCACACATTGCGACAACTTTTGGAATCCTCAAGATCCTTGGAACTGAAAGGAACTTAGAACCCACAAGGAACAACTGCGAATAATGTGTTAGGAAGTATCATTTGCAGTGGCATATGTCATAAAAAGGCGTGTTTAGGACGGTTGCGTAGGTCGTAAGTGCCGCAGAGAGCTCATTCGGAGAGGGAAGGAGGGCTGTAAGGGGAGGAGGAGGCCCACGTTTCCCTAACGAGTATAGAAATGTTGAGATAGGTTCTTTATTTACAAAGTTAAAGGGACTTATTACATTCAAATGCCACAGTGCCGAAAAATTTTGTGGCTCACAAGGCCTCTGCGTTGCATATACCACTTGTTGAATATTTCTCAAACATAAATAGTGCTACGACGACCACCATGTATCAGTCACACATTGCAACAACTTTTGGAATCATCAAGATCCTTGGAACTGAAAGAAAATTTAGAACCCAAAAGGAACCACTGCGAATAATGTGTTAGGAAGTATCATTTGCAGTGGCATATGTCATAAAAACCCGTGTTTAGGCCGGTGGCAAGTTCGCAATTGCCGCCGAAGGCTGATTCGGAGAGGGAAGGAGGGCTGTAAGGGGAGGAGGCGGCCCACATTTCTCTAACGAGTATAGAAATGTTGAGATAGGTTCTTTATTTACAAAGCTAAAGGGACTTATTACATTCAAATGCCACAGTGACGAAAAATGTTGTGGCTCACAATGCCTCTGCGATGCATATACCACTTGTTAAATATTTCTAAAACATAAATAGTGCTACGACAACCTCCATGTATCAGTCACACATTGCGACAACTGTTGGAATCATCAAGATCCTTGGAATTGAAAGAAAATTTAGAACCCACAAGGAACAACTGCGAATAAGTTGTTAGGCAGTATCACTTGCAGTGGCATACGTCATAAAAAGGCGTATTTAGGCCGGTTGCGTAGGTCGTAAGTGATGCAGAGAGCTCATTCGGAGAGGGAAGGAGGGCTGTAAGGGGAGGAGGAGGCCCACATTTCTCTAACGAGTATAGAAATGTTGAGATAGGTTCTTTATTTACAAAGCTAAAGGGACTAATTACATTCAAATGCCACAGTGACGAAAAATATTGTGGCTCACAATGCCAATGCGTTCCATATACCACTTGTTAAATATTTCCGAAACATAAATACAGCTACGATGACCTCCATGTATCAGTCACACATTGCGACAAAATTTGGAATCATCAAGATACTTTGAACTGAAAGTAAATTTAGAACCCACAAGGAACAACTGCGGATAATGTGTTAGGAAGTATCATTTGCAGTGGCATATGTCATAAAACCGTGTGTTTAGGACGGTTGCGTAGGTCGTAAGAGATGCACAGAGCTCATTCGGAGAAGGAAGGAGGGCTGTAAGGGGTAGGAGGAGGCCCACATTTCTCTAACGAGTATAGGAATGTTGAGATAGGTTCTTTATTTACAAAGCTAAAGGGACTAATTACATTCAAATGCCACAGTGACAAAAAATTTTGTGGCTCACAATGCCTCTGCGTTGCATATACTACTTGTTAAATATTTCTGAAACATAAATAGTGCTACGACGACCTCCATGTATCAGTCACACATTGCGACAACTTTTGGAATCATCAAGACGAATAATGTGTTAGGAAGTATCATTTGCAGTGGCATATGTCATAAAAAGGCGTGTTTAGGATGGTTGCGTAGGTCGTAAGTGCCGCAGAGAGCTCATTCTGAGAGGGAAAGAGGGCTGTAAGGGGAGGAGGAGGCCCACATTTCTCTAACGAGTATTGAAATGTTGAGATAGGTTCTTTATTTATAAAGCTAAAGGGACATATTACATTCAAATGCCACAATGACAAAAAATTTTGTGGCTCACAATGCCTCTGCGTTGCATATACCGCTTGTTAAATATTTCAGAAACATAAATAGTGCTACGACGACCTCCATGTATCAGTCACACATTGTGACAACTTTTGGAATCATCAAGATCCTTGGAACTGAAAGAAAATTTAGAACCCACAAGGAACCACTGCGAATAATGTGTTAGGAAGTATCATTTGCAGTGGCATATGTCATAAAAACGCGTGTTTAGGCCGCTGGCAAGTTCGCAATTGCCGCAGAAGGCTCATTCGGAGAGGGAAGGAGGGCTGTAAGGGGAGGAGGAGGCCCACATTTCTCTAACGATTATAGAAATGTTGAGATAGGTTCTTTATTTACAAAGCTAAAGGGACTTATTACATTCAAATGCCACAGCGACGAAAAAATTTGTGGCTCACAATGCCTCTGCGTTGCGTATATCACTTGTTAAATATTTCTGAAACATAAATAATGCTACGACGACCTCCATGTATCAGTCACACATTGCGACAACTGTCTGAATCATCAAGATCCTTGGAACTGAAAGGAAATTTAGAACCCACAAGGAACAACTGCGAATGATGTGTCAGGAAGTATCGTTTGCAGTGGCATATGTCATAAAAAGGCGTGTTTAGGACGGTTGCGTAGGTCGTAAGTGCCGCAGAGAGCTCATTCGGAGAGGGAAGGAGGGCTGTAAGGCGAGGGGGAGGCCCACATTTCTCTAACGAGTATAGACATGTTGAGATAGGTTCTTTATTTACAAAGCTAAAGGGACTTATTACATTCAAATGCCACAGTGACGAAAAATTTTTGTGGCTCACAATGCCTCTGAGTTGCATATACCACTTGGTAAATATTTCTGAAACATAAATAGTGCTACGACGACTTCCATGTATCAGTCACATATTGCGACAACTTTTGGAATCATCAAGATCCTTGGAACTGAAAGGAAATTTAGAACCCACAAGGAGCAACTGCGAATAATGTAATAGGAAGTATCATTTGCAATGGCATATGTCATGAAAAGGCGTGTTTAGGACGGTTGCGTAGGTCGTAAGTGCCGCAGAGAGCTCATTCGGAGAGGGAAGGAGGGCTTTAAGGGGAGGAGGAGGCCCACATTTCTCTAACGAGTATTGAAATGTTGAGATAGGTTCTTTATTTACAAAGCTACAGGGACTTATTACATTCAAATGCCACAGTGACGAAAAATGTTGTGGCTCACAATGCCTCTGCGTTGCATATACCACTTGTTAAATATTTCTGAAACATAAATAGTGCTACGACGACCTCCATGTATCAGTCACACATTGCGACAACTGTTGGAATCATCAAGATCCTTGGAACTGAAAGGAAATTTAGAACCCATAGGGAACAACTGCGAATAATGTGTTAGGAAGTATCATTTGCAGTGGCATATATCATAAAAAGTCGTGTTTAGGACGGTTGCCTAGGTCGTAAGAGCTGCAGAGAGCTCATTCGGAGAGGGAAGGGGGGCTGTAAGGGGTGGAGGAGGCCCACATTTCTCTAACGAGTATAGAAATGTTGAGATAGGTTCTTTATTTACAAAGCTAATGGGACTTATTACATTAAAATGCCACAGTGACGAAAAATTTTGTGGCTCACAATGCCTCTGCGTTGCATACACCACTTGTTAAATATTTCTGAAACATAAATAGTGCTACGATGACCTCCATGTGTCAGTCACACATTGCGACAACCTTTGGAATCATCAAGATCCTTGGAACTGAAAGGAAATTTAGAACCCACAAGGAACAACTGCGAATAGTGTGTTAGGAAGTATCATTTGCAATGGCATATGTCATAAAATGGCGTGTTTAGGACGATTGCGTAGGTCGTAAGTGCCGCAGAGAGCTCATTCGGAGAGGGAAGGAGGGCTGTAAGGGGAGGAGGAGGCCCACATTTCTCTAACGAGTATAGAAATGATGAGATAGGTTCTTTATTTACAAAGCTAAAGGGACTTATTACATTCAAATGCCACAGTGACGAAAAATGTTGTGGCTCACAATGCCTCTGCGATGCATATACCACTTGTTAAATATTTCTAAAACATAAATAGTGCTACGACAACCTCCATGTATCAGTCACACATTGCGACAACTGTTGGAATCATCAAGATCCTTGGAATTGAAAGAAAATTTAGAACCCACAAGGAACAACTGCGAATAAGTTGTTAGGCAGTATCACTTGCAGTGGCATACGTCATAAAAAGGCGTATTTAGGCCGGTTGCGTAGGTCGTAAGTGATGCAGAGAGCTCATTCGGAGAGGGAAGGAGGGCTGTAAGGGGAGGAGGAGGCCCACATTTCTCTAACGAGTATAGAAATGTTGAGATAGGTTCTTTATTTACAAAGCTAAAGGGACTAATTACATTCAAATGCCACAGTGACGAAAAATATTGTGGCTCACAATGCCAATGCGTTCCATATACCACTTGTTAAATATTTCCGAAACATAAATACAGCTACGATGACCTCCATGTATCAGTCACACATTGCGACAAAATTTGGAATCATCAAGATACTTTGAACTGAAAGTAAATTTAGAACCCACAAGGAACAACTGCGGATAATGTGTTAGGAAGTATCATTTGCAGTGGCATATGTCATAAAACCGTGTGTTTAGGACGGTTGCGTAGGTCGTAAGAGATGCACAGAGCTCATTCGGAGAAGGAAGGAGGGCTGTAAGGGGTAGGAGGAGGCCCACATTTCTCTAACGAGTATAGGAATGTTGAGATAGGTTCTTTATTTACAAAGCTAAAGGGACTAATTACATTCAAATGCCACAGTGACAAAAAATTTTGTGGCTCACAATGCCTCTGCGTTGCATATACTACTTGTTAAATATTTCTGAAACATAAATAGTGCTACGACGACCTCCATGTATCAGTCACACATTGCGACAACTTTTGGAATCATCAAGACGAATAATGTGTTAGGAAGTATCATTTGCAGTGGCATATGTCATAAAAAGGCGTGTTTAGGATGGTTGCGTAGGTCGTAAGTGCCGCAGAGAGCTCATTCTGAGAGGGAAAGAGGGCTGTAAGGGGAGGAGGAGGCCCACATTTCTCTAACGAGTATTGAAATGTTGAGATAGGTTCTTTATTTATAAAGCTAAAGGGACATATTACATTCAAATGCCACAATGACAAAAAATTTTGTGGCTCACAATGCCTCTGCGTTGCATATACCGCTTGTTAAATATTTCAGAAACATAAATAGTGCTACGACGACCTCCATGTATCAGTCACACATTGTGACAACTTTTGGAATCATCAAGATCCTTGGAACTGAAAGAAAATTTAGAACCCACAAGGAACCACTGCGAATAATGTGTTAGGAAGTATCATTTGCAGTGGCATATGTCATAAAAACGCGTGTTTAGGCCGCTGGCAAGTTCGCAATTGCCGCAGAAGGCTCATTCGGAGAGGGAAGGAGGGCTGTAAGGGGAGGAGGAGGCCCACATTTCTCTAACGATTATAGAAATGTTGAGATAGGTTCTTTATTTACAAAGCTAAAGGGACTTATTACATTCAAATGCCACAGCGACGAAAAAATTTGTGGCTCACAATGCCTCTGCGTTGCGTATATCACTTGTTAAATATTTCTGAAACATAAATAATGCTACGACGACCTCCATGTATCAGTCACACATTGCGACAACTGTCTGAATCATCAAGATCCTTGGAACTGAAAGGAAATTTAGAACCCACAAGGAACAACTGCGAATGATGTGTCAGGAAGTATCGTTTGCAGTGGCATATGTCATAAAAAGGCGTGTTTAGGACGGTTGCGTAGGTCGTAAGTGCCGCAGAGAGCTCATTCGGAGAGGGAAGGAGGGCTGTAAGGCGAGGGGGAGGCCCACATTTCTCTAACGAGTATAGACATGTTGAGATAGGTTCTTTATTTACAAAGCTAAAGGGACTTATTACATTCAAATGCCACAGTGACGAAAAATTTTTGTGGCTCACAATGCCTCTGAGTTGCATATACCACTTGGTAAATATTTCTGAAACATAAATAGTGCTACGACGACTTCCATGTATCAGTCACATATTGCGACAACTTTTGGAATCATCAAGATCCTTGGAACTGAAAGGAAATTTAGAACCCACAAGGAGCAACTGCGAATAATGTAATAGGAAGTATTATTTGCAATGGCATATGTCATGAAAAGGCGTGTTTAGGACGGTTGCGTAGGTCGTAAGTGCCGCAGAGAGCTCATTCGGAGAGGGAAGGAGGGCTTTAAGGGGAGGAGGAGGCCCACATTTCTCTAACGAGTATTGAAATGTTGAGATAGGTTCTTTATTTACAAAGCTACAGGGACTTATTACATTCAAATGCCACAGTGACGAAAAATGTTGTGGCTCACAATGCCTCTGCGTTGCATATACCACTTGTTAAATATTTCTGAAACATAAATAGTGCTACGACGACCTCCATGTATCAGTCACACATTGCGACAACTGTTGGAATCATCAAGATCCTTGGAACTGAAAGGAAATTTAGAACCCATAGGGAACAACTGCGAATAATGTGTTAGGAAGTATCATTTGCAGTGGCATATATCATAAAAAGTCGTGTTTAGGACGGTTGCCTAGGTCGTAAGAGCTGCAGAGAGCTCATTCGGAGAGGGAAGGGGGGCTGTAAGGGGTGGAGGAGGCCCACATTTCTCTAACGAGTATAGAAATGTTGAGATAGGTTCTTTATTTACAAAGCTAATGGGACTTATTACATTAAAATGCCACAGTGACGAAAAATTTTGTGGCTCACAATGCCTCTGCGTTGCATACACCACTTGTTAAATATTTCTGAAACATAAATAGTGCTACGATGACCTCCATGTGTCAGTCACACATTGCGACAACCTTTGGAATCATCAAGATCCTTGGAACTGAAAGGAAATTTAGAACCCACAAGGAACAACTGCGAATAGTGTGTTAGGAAGTATCATTTGCAATGGCATATGTCATAAAATGGCGTGTTTAGGACGATTGCGTAGGTCGTAAGTGCCGCAGAGAGCTCATTCGGAGAGGGAAGGAGGGCTGTAAGGGGAGGAGGAGGCCCACATTTCTCTAACGAGTATAGAAATGATGAGATAGGTTCTTTATTTACAAAGCTAAAGGGACTTATTACATTCAAATTCCACAGTGACGAAAAATTTTGTGGCTCACAATGCCTCTGCGTTGCATATACCACTTGTTAAATATATCTGAAACATAAATAGTGCTACGACGACATCCATGTATCAGTCACACATTGCGAAAACTTTTGGAATCATCAAGATCCTTGGTACTGAAAGAAAATTTCGAACCAACATGGAACAACTGCGAATAATTTGTTAGGAAGTATCATTTGCAGTGGCATATGTCATAAAAGGGCGTGTTTAGGACGGTTCGTAGGTCGTAAGTGCCGCAGAGAGCTTATTCGGAGAGGGAAGGAGGGCTGTAAGGGGAGGAGGAGGCCCACTTTTCTCTAACGAGTATAGAAATGTTGAGATAGGTTCTTTATTTACAAAGCTAAAGGGACTTACTACATTCAAATGCCACAGTTACGAAAAATTTTGTGGCTCACAATGCCTCTGCGTTGCATATACGACTTGTTAATTATTTCTGAAACATAAATAAAGCTACGACGACCTCCATGTATCAGTCACACATTGCGACAACTTTTGGAATCATCAAGATTCATGGAACTGATAGGAAATTTAGAACCCACAAGGAACAACTGCGAATAATGTGTTAGGAAGTATCATTTGCAGTGGCATATGTCATAAAAAGGCGTGTTTAGGACGGTTGCGTAGGTCGTAAGTGCCGCAGAGAGCTTATTCGGAGAGGGAAGGAGGGCTGTAAGGGGAGGAGGAGGCCCACATTTCTCGAACGGGTATAGAAATGTTGAGATAGGTTCTAAATTTACAAAGCTAAAGGGACTTATTACATTCAATTGAAACAGTGACGAAAAATTTTGTGGCTCACAATGCCTCTGCGATGCATATACCACTTGTTAAATATTTCTGAAACATAAATAGTGCTACGACGACCTCCATGTATCAGTCACACACTGCGACAACTTTTGGAATCATCAAGATCCTTGGAACTGAAAGGAACTTAGAACCCACAAGGAAAAACTGCGAATAATGTGTTAGGAAGTATCATTTGCAGTGGCATATGTCATAAAAAGGCGTGTTTAGGACGGTTGCGTAGGTCGTAAGTGCCGCAGAGAGCTCATTCGGAGAGGGAAGGAGGGCTGTAAGGGGAGGAGGAGGCCCACCTTTCTCTAACGAGTATAGGAATGTTGAGATAGGTTCTTAATTTATTAAGCTGAAGGGACTTATTACATTCAGATGCCACAGTGAAGAAAAATTTTGTGGCTGACAATGCCTCTGCGTTGCATATACCACTTGTTAAATATTTCTGAAACATAAATAGTGCTACGACGACCTCCATGTATCAGTCACACATTGCGACAACTTTTGGAATCATCAAGATTCATGGAACTGATAGGAAATTTAGAACCCAAAAGGGACAACTGCGAATAATGTGTTAGGAAGTATCATTTGCGGTGGCATATGTCATAAAAAGGCGTGTTTAGGACGGTCGCGTAGGTCGTAAGTGCCGCAGAGAGCTTATTCGGAGAGGGAAGAAGGGCTGTAAGGGGAGGAGGAGGCCCACATTTCTCGAACGAGTATAGAAATGTTGAGATAGGTTCTTAATTTACAAAGCTAAAGGGAATAATTACATTCAAATGAAACAGTGACGAAAAATTTTGTGGCTCACAATGCCTCTGCGATGCATATACCACTTGTTAACTATTTCTGAAACATAAATAGTGCTACGACGACCTCCATGTATCAGTCACACATTGCGACAACTTTTGAAATCATCAAGATCCTTGGAACTGAAAGAAAATTTAGAACCCACAAGGAACCACTGCGAGTAATGTGTTAGGAAGTATCATTTGCAGTGGCATATGTCATAAAAACCCGTTTTTAGGCCGGTGGCAAGGTCGCAATTGCCGCAGAAGGCTGATTCGGAGGGGGAAGGAGGGCTGTAAGGGGAGGAGGAGGCCCACATTTCTCTAACGAGTATAGAAATGTTTAGATAGGTTCTTTATTTACAAAGCTAATGGGACTTATTACATTAAACTGCCACAGTGACGAAAAATTTTGTGGCTCACAATGCCTCTGCGTTGCATATACCACTTGTTAAATATTTCTGAAACATAAATAGTGCTACGACGACCACCGTGTATCAGTCACACATTGCGACAACTTTTGGAATCATCAAGATCCTTGGAACTGAAAGGAAATTTAGAACCCACAAGGAACAACTGCGAATAATGTGTTAGGAAGTATCATTTTCAATGGCATATGTCATAAAAAGGCATGTTTAGGACGATTGCGTAGGTCGTAAGTGCCGCAGAGAGCTCATTCGGAGAGGGAAGGAGGGCTGTAAGGGGAGGAGGAGGCCCACATCTCTCTAACGAGTATAGAAATGTTGAGATAGGTTCTTTATTTACAAAGCTAAAGGGACTTATTACATTCAAATGCCACAGTGATGAAAAATTTTGTGGCTCACAATGGCTCTGCGTTGCATATTCCACTTGTTAAATATTTCTGAAACATAAATAGTGCTACGACGACCTCCATGTATCAGTCACACATTGCGACAACTTTTGGAATCATCAAGAGCCTTGGAACTGAAAGGAAATTTAGAACCCACAAGGAACAACTGCGAATAATGTGTTAGGAAGTATCATTTGCAATGGCATATGTCATAAAAGGGCGTGTTTAGGACGGTTGCGTAGGTCGTAAGTGCCGCAGAGAGCTCATTCGGAGAGGGAAGGAGGGCTGTAAGGGGAGGAGGAGGCCCACATTTCTCTAACGAGCATAGAAATGTTAAGATAGGTTCTTTATTTACAAAGCTAAGGGGACTTATTACTTTCAAATGCCACAGTGACGAAGAAATTTGTGGCTCACAACGCCTCTGCGTTGCATATACCGCTTGTTAAATATTTCTGAAACATAAATAGTGCTACGATGACCTCCATGTGTCAGTCACACATTGCGACAACTTTTGGAATCATCAAGATCCTTGGAACTGAAAGGAAATTTAGAACCGACAAGGAACAACTGCGAATAATGTGTTAGGAAGTATCATTTACAATGGCATATGTCATAAAAAGGCGTGTTTAGGACGATTGCGTAGGTCGTAAGTGCCGCAGAGAGCTCATTCGGAGAGGGAAGGAGGGCTGTAAGGGGAGGAGGAGGTTCACATTTCTCTAACGAGTATAGAAATGATGAGATAGGTTCTTTATTTACAAAGCTAAAGGGACTTACATTCAAATACCACAGTGACGAAAAATTTTGTAGCTGACAATGCCTCTGCGTTGCATATACCGCTTGTTAAATATTTCTGAAACATAAATAGTGCTACGATGACCTCCATGTGTCAGTCACACATTGCGACAACTTTTGGAATCATCAAGATCCTTGGAACTGAAAGGAAATTTAGAACCGACAAGGAACAACTGCGAATAATGTGTTAGGAAGTATCATTTGCAGTGGCGTATGTCATAAAAGCGCGTGTATAGGACGGTGGCAAGTTCGCAATTGCCGCAGAAGGCTCATTCGGAGAGGGAAGGAAGGCTGTAAGGGGAGGAGGAGGCCCACATTTCTCTAACGAGTATAGAAATGTTGAGATAGGTTCTGTATTTACAAAGATATAGGGACTGATTACATTCAAATGCCACAGTGACGAAAAATTTTGTGGCTCACAATGCCTCTCCGTTGCATATACCACTTGTTAAATATTTCTGAAACTTAAATAGTGCTACGACGACCTCCATGTATCAGTCACACATTGCGACAACTTTTGGAATCATCAAGATCCTTGGAACTGAAAGGAAATTTAGAACCCACAAGGAACCACTGCGAATAATGTGTTAGGAAGTATCATTTGCAATGGCATATGTCATAAAAAGGCGTGTTTAGGACGGTTGCGTAGGTCGTAAGAGCTGCAGAGAGCTTATTCGGAGAGGGAAGGAGGGCTGTAAGGGTAGGAGGAGGCCCACATTTCTCTAACGAGTATAGAAATGTTGAGATAGGTTCTTTATTTACAAAGCTAAACGGACTTATTACATTCAAATGCCACAGTGACGAAAAATTTTGTGGCTCACAATGCCTCTGCGTTGCATATACCACTTGTTAAATATTTCTGAAACATAAATAGTGCTTCGACGATCTCCATGTATCAGTCACACATTGCGACAACTGTTGGAATCATCAAGATCCTTGGAACTGAAAGGAAATTTAGAACCCATAGGGAACAATTGCGAATAACGTGTTAGGAAGTATCATTCCCAGTGGCATATGTCATAAAAAGGCGTGTTTAGGACGGTTGCCTAGGTCGTAAGAGCTGCAGAGAGCTCATTCGGAGAGGGAAGGAGGGCTGTAAGGGCAGGAGGAGGCCCACATTTCTCTAACGAGTATAGAAATGTTGAAATAGTTTCTTTATTTACAAAGCTAATGGGACTTATTACATTAAAATGCCACAGTGACGAAAAAGTTTGTGGCTCACAATGCCTCTGCGTTGCATATACCACTTGTTAAATATTTCTGAAACATAAATAGTGCTACGACGACCTCCATGTGTCAGTCACACATTGCGACAACTTTTGGAATCATCAATATCCTTGGAACTGAAAGGAAATTTAGAACCCACAAGGAACAACTGCGAATAAAGTGTTAGGAAGTACCATTTGGAGTGGGATATGTCATAAAAAGGCGTGTTTAGGACGGTTGCGTAGGTCGCAATTGCCGCAGAGAGCTCATTCGGAGAGGGAAGGAGGGCTGTAAGTTGAGGAGGAGGCCCACATTTCTCTAACGTGTATAGAAATGTTGAGATAGGTTCTTTATTTATAAAGCTAAAGGGACTTATTACATTCAGATGCCACAGTGACGAAATATTTTGTGGCTGACAATGCCTCTGCGTTGCATATACCGCTTGTTAAATATTTCTGAAACATAAATAGTGCTACGACGACCTCCATGTATCAGTCACACATTGCGACAACTTTTGGAATCATCAAGATCCTTGGAACTGAAAGAAAATTTAGAACCCACAAGGAACCACTGCGAATAATCAGTTAGGAAGTATCATTTGCAGTGGCATATGTCATAAAAACCGGTGTTTAGGCCGGTGGCAAGTTCGCAATTGCCGCAGAAGGCTGATTCGGAGGGGGAAGGAGGGCTGTAAGGGGTGGAGGAGGCCCACATTTCCCTAACGAGTATAGAAATGTTGAGATAGGTTCTTTATTTACAAAGCTAAATGGACTTATTACATTCAAATGCCACAGTGATGAAAAAATTTGTGGCTCACAACGCCTCTGCGTTGCATATACCACTTGTTAAATATTTCTGAAACATAAATAGTGCTACGACGACCTCCATGTATCAGTCACACATTGCGACAACTGTTGGAATCATCAAGATCCTTGGAACTGAAGGAAAATTTAGAACCCACAAGGGACAACTGCGAATAATGTGTTAGGAAGTATCATTTACAGTGGCATATGTCATAAAAACGCGTGTTTAGGACGGTGGCAAGTTCGCAATTGCCGCAGAAGGCACATTCGGAGAGGGAAGGAGGGCTGCAAGGGGAGGAGTAGGCCCACATTTCTCTAACTAGTAAAGAAATGTTGAGATAGGTTCTTTATTTACAAAGCTAAAGGGAGTTATTGCATTCAAATGCCACAGTGACGAAAAATTTTGTGGCTCACAATGCCTCTGCGTTGCATATACCACTTGTTAAATATTTCTGAAACATAAATAGTGCTACGACGACCTCCATGTATCAGTAACATATTGCGACAACAGTTGGAATCATCAAGATCCTTGGAACTGAAGGAAAATTTAGAACCCACAAGGAACAAATGCGAATAATGTGTTTGGACGTATGATTTGCAGTGGTATCTGTCATAAAAAGGCTTGTTTAGGACAGTTGCGTAGGTCGTAAGTGCCGCAGAGAGCTCATTCGGAGAGGGAAGGAGGGCTGTAAGGGGAGGAGGAGGCCCACATTTCTCTGACGAGTATAGAAATGTTGAGATAGGTTCTTTATTTACAAAGCTAAAGGGAGTTATTACATTCAAATGCCACAGTGTCGAAAAATTTTGTGGCTCACAATGCCTCTGCGTTGCATATACCACTTGTTAAATATTTCTGAAACATAAATAGTGCTACGACGACCTCCTTGTATCAGTCACACATTGCGACAACTGTTGGAATCATCAAGATCCTTGGAACTGAAAGAAAATTTAGAACCCACAAGGGGCAACTGCGAATAATGTGTTAGGAAGTATCATTTACAGTGGCATATGTCATAAAAACGCGTGTTTAGGACTGTGGAAAGTTCGCAATTGACGCAGAAGACTCATTCGGAGAGGGAAGGAGGGCTGTAAGGGCAGGAGGAGGCCCACATTTCTCTAACGAGTATAGAAATGTTGAGATAGGTTCTTTATTTTCAAAGCTAAAAGGAGTTATTTCTTTCAAATGCCACAGTGACGAAAAATTTTGTGGCTCACAATGCCTCTGCGTTGCATATACCAATTGTTAAATATTTCTGAAACATAAATAGTGCTACGACGACCTCCATGTATCAGTCACACATTGCGACAACTGTTGGAATCATCAAGATCCTTCGATCTGAAAGGAAATTTCGAACCCATAAGGAACAACTGCGAATAATGTGTTAGGAAGTATCATTTGCAGTGGCATATGTCATAAAGAGGCGTGTTTAGGACGGTTGCGTAGGTCGTAAGTGCCGCAGAGAGCTCATTCGGAGAGGGAAGGAGGGCTGTAAAGGGAGGAGGAGGCCCTCATTTGCCTAACGAGTATAGAAATGTTGAGATAGGTTCTTTATTTACAAAGCTAAACGGACTTATTACATTCAAATGCCACAGTGACGAAAAATTTAGTAGTACACAATTCCTCTGCGTTGCATATACCACTTGTTAAATATTTCTGAAACATAAATAGTGCTACGACGACCTCCATGTATCAGTCACACATTGCGACAACTGTTGGAATCATCAAGATCCATGGAACTGAAGAAAAATTTTGAACCAATAAGGAACAACAGCGAATAATGTGTTAGGAAGTATCATTTGCAGTAGCATATGTCATAAAGAGGCGTGTTTAGGATGGTTGCGTAGGTCGTAAGTGCCGCAGAGAGCTCATTGGGAGAGGGAAGGAGGGCTGTAAGGGGAGGAGGAGGCCCACACTTCTCTAACGAATATAGAAATGTTGAGATAGGTTCTCTATTTACAAAGCTAAAGGGACTTATTACATTCAAATGCCACAGTGACGAAAAAATTTGTGGCTCACAATGCCTCTGCGTTGCATATACCACTTGTTAAATAATTCTGAAACATAAATAGTGCTACGACGACCTCCATGTATCAGTCACACATTGCGACAACTGTTGGAATAATCAAGATCCTTGGAACTGAAGGACAATTTTGAACCCATAAGGAACAACAGCGAATAATGTGTTAGGAAGTATCATTTGCAGTAGCATATGTCATATAGAGGCGTGTTTAGAACGGTTGCGTAGGTCGTAAGTGCCGCAGAGAGCTCATTCGGAGAGGGAAGGAGGGCTGTAAGGGGAGGAGGAGGCCCACATTTCTCTAACGAGTATAGAAAGGTCGAGATAGCTTCTTTATTTACAAAGCTAAAGGGACTTATTACATTCAAATGCCACAGTGACGACAAATTTTGTGGCTCAC
Organism: Schistocerca serialis cubense; assembly: GCF_023864345.2. NCBI lineage: Eukaryota > Metazoa > Arthropoda > Insecta > Orthoptera > Acrididae > Schistocerca > Schistocerca serialis. The sequence goes on along the minus strand of NC_064639.1, from coordinate 115,342,397 downwards.
AATTCCTCTGCGTTGCATATACCACATTTTAATATTTCTGAAACATAAATAGTGCTACGACGACCTCCATGTATCAGTCACACATTGCGACAACTGTTGGAATCATCAAGATCCTTGGAACTGAAAGAAAATTTAGAACCCACAAGGGACAACTGCGAATAATGTGATAGGAAGTATCATTGACAGTGGCATATGTCATAAAAACGCGTGTTTAGGACGGTGGCAAGTTCGCAATTGCCGCAGAAGGATCATTCGGAGAGGGAAGGAGGGCTGTAAGGGGAGGTGGGGGCCCACATTTCTCTAACGAGTATAGAAATGTTGAGATAGGTTCTTTATTTACAAAGCTAAAGGGAGTTATTACATTCAAATGCCACAGTGTCGAAAAATTTTGTGGCTCACATTGCCTCTGCGTTGCATATACCACTTGTTAAATATTTCTGAAACATAAATAGTGCTACGACGACCTCCATGTATCAGTCACACATTGCGACAACTGTTGGAATCATCAAGATCCTTGGAACCGAAAGAAAATTTACAACCCACAAGGGACAACTGCGAATAATGTGTTAGGAAGTATCATTTACATTGGCATATGTCATAAAAACGCGTGTTTAGGACGGTGGCAAGTTCGCAATTGCCGCAGGAGGCTCATTCGGAGAGGGAAGGAGGGCTGTAAGGGGAGGAGGAGGCCCACATTTCTCTAACGAGTATAGAAATGTTGAGATAGGTTCTTTATTTACAAAGCTAAAGGGAGTTATTTCATTCAAATGCCACAGTGACGAAAAATTTTGTGGCTCACAATGCCTCTGCGTTGCATATACCACTTGTTAAATATTTCTGAAACATAAATAGTGCCACGACGACCTCCATGTATCAGTCACACGTTGCGACAACTGTTGGAATCATCAAGATCCTTGGAACTGAAAGAATATTTTGAACCCATAAGGAGCAACTGCTAATAATGTGTTAGGAAGTATCATTTACAGTGGCATATGTCATAAAAACGCGTGTTTAGGACGGTGGCAAGTTCGCAATTGCCGCAGAAGGCTCACTCCGAGAGGGAAGGAGGGCTGTAAGGGGAGGAGGAGGCCCACATTTCTCTAACGAGTATAGAAATGTTGAGATAGGTTCCTTATTTACAAAGCTAAAGGGAGTTATTACATTCATATGCCACAGTGTCGAAAAATTTTGTGGCTCAAAATGCCTCTCCGTTGCATATACCACTTGTTAAATATTTCTGAAACATAAATAGTGCTACGATGACCTCTATGTATCAGTCACACATTGCGACAACTGTTGGAATCATCAAGATCCTTGGAACTGAAAGAAAATTTAGAACCCACATGGGACAACTGCGAATAATGTGTTAGGAAGTATCATTTACAGTGGCATATGTCATAAAAACGCGTGTTTAGGACGGTGGCAAGTTCGCAATTGCCGCAGAAGGCTCATTCGGAAAGGGAAGGAGGGCTGTAAGGGGAGGAGGAGGCCCACATTTCTCTAACGAGTATAGAAATGTTTAGATGGGTTCTTTATTTTCAAAGCTAAAAGGAGTTATTTCATTCAAATGCCACAGTGACGAAAAATTTTGTGGCTCACAATGCCTCTGCGTTGCATATACCACTTGTTAAATATTTCTGAAACATAAATTGTGCTACGACGACCTCCATGTATCAGTCACACATTGCGACAACTGTTGGAATTATCAAGATCCTTGGAACTGAAAGAAAATTAAGAACCCACAAGGGACAACTGCGAATAATGTGTTAGGAAGTAACATTTGCAGTGGCATATGTCATAAAAACGCGTGTTTAGGACGGTGGCAAGTTCGCAATTGCCGCAGAAGGCTCATTCGGTGAGGGAAGGAGGGCTATAAGGGGAGGAGGAGGCCCACATTTCTCTAACTAGTATAGAAATGTTGAGATAGGTTCTTTATTTACGAAGCTAAAGGGAGTTATTTCATTCAAATGCCACAGTGTCGAAAAATTTTGTGGCTCACAATGCCTCTGCGTTGCATATACCACTTGTTAAATATTTCTGAAACATAAATAGTGCTACGACGACCTCCATGTATCAGTCACACATTGCGACAACTGTAGGAATCATCAAGATCCTTGGAACTGAAAGAAAATTTAGAACCCACACGGGACAACTGCGAATAATGTGTTAGGAAGTGTCATTTACAGTGGCATATGTCATAAAAACGCGTGTTTAGGACGGTGGCAAGTTCGCAATTGCCGCAGAAGGCTCACTCCGAGAGGGAAGGAGGGCTGCAAGGGGAGGAGGAGGCCCACATTTCTCTAACGAGTATAGAAATGTTGAGATAGGTTCTTTATTTACAAAGCTAAGGGGAGTTGTTACATTCAAATGCCACAGTGTCGAAAAATTTTGTGGCTCACAATGCCTCTGCGTTGCATATACCACTTGTTAAATATTTCTCAAACATAAATAGTGCTACGATGACCTCCATGTAGCAGTCACACATTGCGACAACTGTTGGAATAATCAAGATCCTTGGAACTGAAGGAAAGTTTTGAACCCATAAGGAACAACTGCGAATAATGTGTTAGGAAGTATCATTTGCAGTAGCATATGTCATAAAGAGGCGTGTTTAGGACGGTTGCGTAGGTCGTAAGTGCCGCAGAGAGCTCATTGGAAGAGGGAAGGAGGGCTGTAAGGGGAGGAGGAGGCCCACATTTCTCTAACGAGTATAGAAATGTTGAGATAGGTTCTTTATTTACAAAGCTAAAGGGACTTATTACATTCAAATGCCACAGTGACGACAAATTTTGTGGCTCACAATGCCTCTGCGTTTCATATACCACTTTTTAAATATTTCTGAAACATTAATAGAGCTACGACGAGATCCATGTATCAGTCACACATTGCGACAACTGTTGGAATCATCAAGATCCTTGGAACTGAAAGAAAATTTAGAACCCACAAGGGACAACTGCGAATAATGTGATAGGAAGTGTCATTGACAGTGGCATATGACATAAAAACGCGTGTTTAGGATGGTGGCAAGTTCGCAATTGCCGCAGAAGGATCATTCGGAGAGGGAAGGAGGGCTGTAAGGGGAGGTGGGGGCCCACATTTCTCTAACGAGTATAGAAATGTTGAGATAGGTTCTTTATTTACAAAGCTAAAGGGAGTTATTTCATTCAAATGCCACAGTGACGAAAAATTTTGTGGCTCCCAATGCCTCTGCGTTGCATATACCACTTATTAAATATTTCTGAAACATAAATAGTGCCACGACGACCTCCATGTATCAGTCACACGTTGCGACAACTGTTGGAATCATCAAGATCCCTTGGAACTGAAAGAATATTTTGAACCCATAAGGAGCAACTGCTAATAATGTGTTAGGAAGTATCATTTACAGTGGCATATGTCATAAAAACGCGTGTTTAGGACGGTGGCAAGTTCGCAATTGCCGCAGAAGGCTCACTCCGAGAGGGAAGGAGGGCTGTAAGGGGAGGAGGAGGCCCACATTTCTCTAACGAGTATAGAAATGTTGAGATAGGTTCTTTATTTACAAAGCTAAAGGGAGTTATTACATTCATATGCCACAGTGTCGAAAAATTTTGTGGCTCAAAATGCCTCTCCGTTGCATATACCACTTGTTAAATATTTCTGAAACATAAATAGTGCTACGATGACCTCCATGTATCAGTCACACATTGCGACAACTGTTGGAATCATCAAGATCCTTGGAACTGAAAGAAAATTTAGAACCCACAAGGGACAACTGCGAATAATGTGTTAGGAAGTATCATTTACAGTGGCATATGTCATAAAAACGCGTGTTTAGGACGGTGGCAAGTTCGCAATTGCCGCAGAAGGCTCATTCGGAAAGGGAAGGAGGGCTGTAAGGGGTGGAGGAGGCCCACATTTCTCTAACGAGTATAGAAATGTTGAGATAGGCTCTTTATTTACAAAGCTAAAGGGACTTATTACATTCAAATGCCACAGTGACGAAAAATTTTGTGGCTCACAATTCCTCTGCGTTGCATATACCACTTGTTTAATATTTCTGAAACATAAATAGTGCTACGACGACCTCCATGTATCAGTCACACATTGCGACAACTGTTGGAATCATCAAGATCCTTGGAACTGAAAGAAAATTTAGAACCCACAAGGGACAACTGCGAATAATGTGTTAGGAAGTATCATTTGCAGTGGCTTATGCCATAAAGAGGCGTGTTTAGGACGGTTGCGTAGGTCGTAAGTGCCGCAGAGAGCTCATTCGGAGAGGGAAGGAGGGCTGTAAGGGGAGGAGGAGGCCCACATTTCTCTAACGAGTATAGAAATGTTGAGATAGGCTCTTTATTTACAAAGCTAAAGGGACTTATTACATTCAAATGCCACAGTGACGAAAAATTTTGTGGCTCACAATTCCTCTGCGTTGCATATACCACTTGTTTAATATTTCTGAAACATAAATAGTGCTACGACGACCTCCATGTATCAGTCACACATTGCGACAACTGTTGGAATCATCAAGATCCTTGGAACTGAAAGAAAATTTAGAACCCACAAGGGACAACTGCGAATAATGTGTTAGGAAGTATCATTTGCAGTGGCATATGTCATAAAGAGGCGTGTTTAGGACGGTTGCGTAGGTCGTAAGTGCCGCAGAGAGGTCATTCGGAGAGGGAAGGAGGGCTGTAAGGGGAGGAGGAGGCCCACATTTGTCTAACGAGTATAGAAATGTTGAGATAGGTTCTTTATTTACAAAGCTAAAGGGACTTATTACATTCAAATGCCACAGTGACGAAAAATTTTGTGGCTCACAATGCCTCTGCGTTGCATATACCACTTGTTAAATATTTCTGAAACATAAATAGTGCTACGACGACCTCCATGTATCAGTCACACATTGCGACAACTGTTGGAATCATCAAGATCCTTGGAACTGAAGGAAAATTTTGAACCCATAAGGAACAACTGCGAATAATGTGTTAGGCAGTATCATTTGCAGTGGCATATGTCATAAAGAGGCGTGTCTAGGACGGTTGCGTAGGTCGCAAGTGCCGCAGAGAGCTCATTCGGAGAGGAAAGGAGGGCTGTAATGGGAGGAGGAGGCCCACATTAGTCTAACGAGTATAGAAATGTTGAGATAGGTTCTTTATTTACAAAGCTAAAGGGACTTATTACATTCAAATGCCACAGTGACGAAAAATTTTGTGGCTCACAATGCCTCTGCGTTGCATATACCACTTGTTAAATATTTCTGAAACACAAATAGTGCTACGACGACCTCCATGTATCAGTCACACATTGCGACAACTGTTGGAATCATCAAGATACTTGGAACTGAAGGAAAATTTTGAACCCATAAGGAACAACTGCGAATAATGTGTTAGGCAGTATCATTTGCAGTGGCATATGTCATAAAGAGGCGTGTTTAGGACGGTTGCGTAGGTCGTAAGTGCCGCAGAGAGCTCATTCGGAGAGGGAAGGATGGCTGTAAGGGGAGGAGGAGGCCCACATTTCTCTAACGAGTATAGAAATGTTGAGATAGGTTCTTTATTTACAAAGCTAAAGATACTTATTACATTCAAATGCCACAGTGACGAAACTTTTTGTGGCTCACAATGCCTCTGCGTTGCATATACCACTTGTTAAATATTTCTAAAACATAAATAGTGCTACGACGACCTCCATGTATCAGTCACACATTGCGACAACTGTTGGAATCATCAAGATCCTTGGAACTGAAGGAAAATTTAGAACCCATAAGGAACAACTGCGAATAATGTGTTAGGCAGTATCATTTGCAGTGGCATATGTCATAAAGAGGCGTGTTTAGGTCGGTTGCGTAGGTCGTAAGTGCCGCAGAGAGCTCATTCGGAGAGGGAAGGAGGGCTGTAAGGGGAGGAGGAGGCCCACATTTCTCTAACGAGTATAGAAATGTTGAGATAGGTTCTTTATTTACAAAGCTAAAGGGACTTATTACATACAAATGCCACAGTGACGAAAAATTTTGTGGCTCACAATGCCTCTGCGTTGCATATACCACTTGTTAAATATTTCTGAAACATAAATAGTGCTACGACGACCTCCATGTATCAGTCACACATTGCGACAACTGTTGGAATCATCAAGATCCTTGGAACTGAAAGGAAATTTCGAACCCATAAGGAACAACTGCGAATAATGTGTTAGGAAGTATCATTTGCAGTGGCATATGTCATAAAGAGGCGTGTTTAGGACGGTTGCGTAGGTCGTAAGTGCCGCAGAGAGCTCATTCGGAGAGGGAAGGAGCGCTGTAAAGGGAGGAGGAGGCCCACATTTGTCTAACGAGTATAGAAATGTTGAGATAGGTTCTTTATTTACAAAGCTAAAGGTACTTATTACATTCAAATGCCACAGTGACGAAAAATTTTGTGGCTCACAATGCCTCTGCGTTGCATATACCACTTGTTAAATATTTCTGAAACATAAATAGTGCTACGACGACCTCCATGTATCAGTCACACATTGCGACAACTGTTGGAATCATCAAGATCCTTGGAGCTGAAGGAAAATTTCGAACCCATAAGGAACAACTGCGAATAATGTGTTAGGAAGTATCATTTGCAGTGGCTGATGTCATAAAGAGGCGTGTTTAGGACGGTTGCGTAGGTCGTAAGTGCCGCAGAGAGCTCATTCGGAGACGGAAGGAGGGCTGTAAAGGGAGGAGGAGGCCCACATTGGTCTAACGAGTATAGAAATGTTGAGATAGGTTCTTTATTTACAAAGCTAAAGGGACTTATTACATTCAAATGGCACAGTGACGAAAAATTTTGTGGCTCACAATGCCTCTGCGTTGCATATACCACTTGTTAAATATTTCTGAAACATAAATAGTGCTACGACGACCTCCATGTATCAGTCACACATTGCGACAACTGTTGGAATTATCAAGATCCTTGGAACTGAAGGAAAATTTCGAACGCATAAGGAACAACTGCGAATAATGTGTTAGGAAGTATCATTTGCAGTGGCTGGTGTCATAAAGAGGCGTGTTAAGACGGTTGCGTAGGTCGTAAGTGCCGCAGAGAGCTCATTCGGAGAGGGAAGGAGGACTGTAAAGGGAGGAGGAGGCCCACATTTGTCTAACGAGTATAGAAATGTTGAGATAGGTTCTTTATTTACAAAGCTAAGGGGACTTATTACATTCAAATGCCACAGTGACGAAAAATTTTGTGGCTCACAATGCCTCTGCGTTGCATATACCACTTGTTAAATATTTCTGAAACATAAACAGTGCTACGACGACCTCCATGTATCAGTCACACATTGCGACAACTGTTGGAATCATCAAGATCCTTGGAACTGAAATTAAATTTCGGACCCATAAGGAACAACTGCGAATAATGTGTTAGGAAGTATCATTTGCAGTGGCATATGTCATAAAGAGCGTGTTTAGGACGGTTGCGTAGGTCGTAAGTGCCGCAGACAGCTCATTCGGAGAGGGAAGGAGGGCTGTAAAGGGAGGAGGAGGCCCACATTTGTCTAACGAGTATAGAAATGTTGAGATAGGTTCTTTATTTACAAAGCTAAAGGGACTTATTACATTCAAATGCCACAGTGACGAAAAAGTTTGTGGCTCACAATGCCTCTGCGTTGCATATACCACTTGTTAAATATTTCTGAAACATAAATAGTGCTACGACGACCTCCATGTATCAGTCACACATTGCGACAACTGTTGGAATCATCAAGATCCTTGGAACTGAAGGAAAATTTTGAACCCATAAGGAACAACTTCGAATAATGAGTTAGGCAGTATCATTTGCAGTGGCATATGTCATAAAGAGGCGTGTTTAGGACGGTTGCGTAGGTCGTAAGTGCCGCAGAGAGCTCATTCGGAGAGGGAAGGAGGGCTGTAAGGGGAGGAGGAGGCCCACATTTCTCTAACGAGTATAGAAAAGTTCAGATAGGTTCTTTATTTACAAAGCTAAAGGGACTTATTACATTCAAATGCCACAGTGACGAAAAATTTTGTGGCTCACAATGCCTCTGCGTTGCATATACCTCTTGTTAAATATTTCTGAAACATAAATAGTGCTACGACGACCTCCATGTATCAGTCACACATTGCGACAACTGTTGGAATCATCAAGATCCTTGGAACTGAAAGGAAATTTCGAACCCATAAGGAACAACTGCGAATAATGTGTTAGGAAGTATCATTTGCAGTGGCATATGTCATAAACAGGCGTGTTTAGGACGGTAGCGTAGGTCGTAAGTGCCGCAGAGAGCTCATTCGGAGAGGGAAGGATGGCTGTAAAGGGAGGAGGAGGCCCACATTTGTCTAACGAGTATAGAAATGTTGAGATAGGTTCTTTATTTACAAAGCTAAAGGGACTTATTACATTCAAATGCGACAGTGACGAAAAATTTTGTGGCTCACAATGCCTCTGCGTTGCATATACCACTTGTTAAATATTTCTGAAACATAAATAGTGCTACGACGACCTCCATGTATCAGTCACACATTGCGACAACTGTTGGAATCATCACGATCCTTGGAACTGAAGGAAAATTTTGAACCCATAAGGAACAACTGCGAATAATGTGTTAGGCAGTATCATTTGCAGTGGCATATGTCATAAACAGGCGTGTTTAGGACGGTAGCGTAGGTCGTAAGTGCCGCAGAGAGCTCATTCGGAGAGGGAAGGATGGCTGTAAAGGGAGGAGGAGGCCCACATTTGTCTAACGAGTATAGAAATGTTGAGATAGGTTCTTTATTTGCAAAGCTAAAGGGACTTATTACATTCAAATGCGACAGTGACGAAAAATTTTGTGGCTCACAATGCCTCTGCGTTGCATATACCACTTGTTAAATATTTCTGAAACATAAATAGTGCTACGACGACCTCCATGTATCAGTCACACATTGCGACAACTGTTGGAATCATCAAGATCCTTGGAACTGAAGGAAAATTTCGAACCCATAAGGAACAAATGCGAATAATGTGTTAGGAAGTATCATTTGCAGTGGCATATGTCATAAAGAGGCGTGTTTAGGACGGTTGCGTAGGTCGTAAGTGCCGCAGAGAGCTCATTCGGAGAGGGAAGGAGTACTGTAAAGGGAGGAGGAGGCCCATATTTGTCTAACGAGTTTAGAAATGTTGAGATAGGTTCTTTATTTACAAAGCTAAAGGGACTTATTACATTCAAATGCCACAGTGACGAAAAATTTTGGTGGCTCACAATGCCTCTGCGTTGCATATACCACTTGTTAAATATTTCAGAAACATAAATAGTGCTACGACGACCTCCATGTGTCAGTCACACATTGCGACAACTGTTGGAATCATCAAGATCCTTGGAACTGAAGGAAAATTTTGAACCCATAAGGAACAACTGCGAATAATGTGTTAGGCAGTATCATTTGCAGTGGCATATGTCATAAAGAGGCGTGTTTAGGACGGTTGCGTAGGTCGTAAGTGCCGCAGAGAGCTCATTCGGAGAGGGAAGGAGGGCTGTAAAGGGAGGAGGAGGCCCACATTTGTCTAACGAGTATAGAAATGTTGAGATAGGTTCTTTATTTACAAAGCTAAAGGGACTTATTACATTCAAATGCCGCAGTGACGAAAAATTTTGTGGCTCACAATGACTCTGCGTTGCATATACCACTTGTTAAATATTTCTGAAACATAAATAGTGCTACGTCGACCTCCATGTATCAGTCACACATTGCGACAACTGTTGAAATCATCAAGATCCTTGAAACTGAAAGGAAATTTCGAACCCATAAGGGACAACTGCGAATAATGTGTTAGGAAGTATCATTTGCAGTGACATATGTCATAAAGAGGCGTGTTTAGGACGGTTGCGTAGGTCGTAAGTTCCGCAGAGACCTCATTCGGAGAGGGAAAGAGGGCTGTAAAGGGAGGAGGAGGCCCACATTTGTCTAACGAGTATAGAAATGTTGAGATAGGTTCTTTATTTACAAAGCTAAAGGGACTTATTACATTCAAATGCCACAGTGACGAAAAATTTTGTGGCTCACAATGCCTCTGCGTTGCATATACCACTTGTTAAATATTTCTGAAACATAAATAGTGTTACGACGACCTCCATGTATCAGTCACACATTGCAACAACTGTTGGAATCATCAAGATCCTTGGAACTGAAGGAAAATTTCGAACCCATAAGGATCAACTGCGAATAATGTGTTAGGAAGTATCATTTGCAGTGGCATATGTCATAAAGAGGCGTGTTTAGGACGGTTGCGTAGGTCGTAAGTGCCGCAGAGAGCTCATTCGGAGAATGAAGGAGGGCTGTAAAGGGAGGAGGAGGCCCACATTTGTCTAACGAGTATAGAAATGTTGAGATAGGTTCTTTATTTACAAAGCTAAAGGGACTTATTACATTCAAATGCCACAGTGACGAAAAATTTTGTGGCTCACAATGCCTCTGCGTTGCATATACCACTTGTTAAATATTTCTGAAACATAAATAGTGCTACGACGACCTCCATGTATCAGTCACACATTGCGACAACTGTTGGAATCATCAAGATCCTTGGAACTGAAAGGAAATTTCGAACCCATAGGGAACAACTGCGAATAATGGGTTAGGAAGTATCATTTGCAGTGGCATATGTCATAAAGAGGCGTGTTTAGGACGGTTGCGTAGGTCGTAAGTGCCGCAGAGAGCTCATTCGGAGAGGGAAGGAGGGCTGTAAAGGGAGGAGGAGGCCCACATTTGTCTAACGAGTATAGAAATGTTGAGATAGGTTCTTTATTTACAAAGCTAAAGGGACTTATTACATTCAAATGCCACAGTGACGAAAAATTTTGTGGCTCACAATGCCTCTGCGTTGCATATACCACTTGTTAAATACTTCTGAAACATAAATAGTGCTACGACGACCTCCATGTATCAGTCACACATTGCGACAACTGTTGGAATCATCAAGATCCTTGGAACTGAAAGAAAATTTTGAACCCATAAGGAACAACTGCGAATAATGTGGTAGGAAGTATCATTTGCAATGGCTGATGTCATAAAGAGGCGTGTTTAGGACGGTTGCGTAGGTCGTAAGTGCCGCAGAGAGCTCATTCGGAGAGGGAAGGAGGGCTGTAAGGGGAGGAGGAGGCCCACATTTCTCTAACGAGTATAGAAATGTTGAGATAGGTTCATTATTTACAAAGCTAAAGGGACTTATTACATTCAAATGCCACAGTGAAGAAAAATTTTGTGGCTCACAATGCCTCTGCGTTGCATATACCACTTGTTAAATATTTCTGAAACATAAATAGTGCTACGACGACCTCCATGTATCAGTCACACATTGCGACAACTGTTGAAATCATCAAGATCCTTGGAACTGAAGGAAAATTTTGAACCCATAAGGAACAACTGCGAATAATGTGTTAGGAAGTATCATTTGCAGTAGCATATGTCATAAAGAGGCGTGTTTAGGACGGTTGCGTAGGTCGTAAGTGCCGCAGAGAGCTCATTCGGAGAGGGAAGGAGGGCTGTAAGGGGAGGAGGAGGCCCACATTTCTCTAATGAGTATAGAAATGTTGAGATAGGTTCTTTATTTACAAAGCTAAAGGGACTTATTACATTCAAATGCCACAGTGACGAAAAATTTTGTGGCTCACAATGCCTCTGCGTTGCATATACCACTTGTTAAATATTTCCGAAACATAAATAGTGCTACGACGACCTCCATGTATCAGTCACACATTGCGACAACTGTTGGAATAATCAAGATCCTTGGAACTGAAGGAAAATTTTGAACCCATAAGGAACAACTGCGAATAATGTGTTAGGAAGTATCATTTGCAGTACCATACGTCATAAAGAGGCGTGTTTAGGAGGGTTGCGTAGGTCGTAAGTGCCGCAGAGAGCTCATTCGGAGAGGGAAGGAGGGCTGTAAAGGGAGGAGGAGGCCCACATTTGTCTAACGAGTATAGAAATGTTGAGATAGGTTCTTTATTTACAAAGCTAAAGGGGCTTATTACATTCAAATGCCACAGTGTCGACAAATTTTGTGGCTCACAATGCCTCTGCGTTGCATATACCACTTGTTAAATATTTCTGAAACATAAATAGTGCTACGACGACCTCCATGTATATGTCACACATTGCGACAACTGTTGGAATCATCAAGATCCTTGGAACTGAAGGAAAATTTCGAACCCATAAGGAACAACTGCGAATAATGTGTTAGGAAGTATCATTTGCAGTGGCATATGTCATTAAAAGGCGTGTTTAGGATGGTTGCGTAGGTCGTAAGTGCCGCAGAGAGCTCATTCGGAGAGGGAAGGAGGGCTGTAAAGGGAGGAGGAGGCCCACATTTGTCTAACGAGTATAGAAATGTTGAGATAGGTTCTTTATTTACAAAGCTAAAGGGACTTATTACATTCAAATGCCACAGTGACGACAAATTTTGTGGCTCACAATTCCTCTGCGTTGCATATACCACTTGTTAAATATTTCTGAAACATAAATAGTGCTACGACTACCTCCATGCATCAGTCACACATTGCGACAACTGTTAGAATCATCAAGATCCTTGGAACTGAAAGAAAATTTTGAACCCATAAGGAACAACTGCGAATAATGTGTTAGGAAGTATCATTTGCAGTGGCATATGTCATAAAGAGGCGTGTTTAGGACGGTTGCGTAGGTCGTAAGTGCCGCAGAGAGCTCATTCGGAGAGGGAAGGAGGGCTGTAAGGGGAGGAGGAGGCCCACATTTCTCTAACGAGTATAGAAATGTTGAAATAGGTTCTTTATTTACAAAGCTAAAGGGACTTATTACATTCAAATGCCACAGTGAAGAAAAATTTTGTGGCTCACAATGCCTCTGCGTTGCATATACCACTTGTTAAATATTTCTGAAACATAAATAGTTCTACGACGACCACCATGTATCAGTCACACATTGCGACAACTGTTGGAATCATCAAGATCCTTGGAACTGAAGGAAAATTTTGAACCCATTAGGAACAACTGCGAAAAATGTGTTAGGAAGTATCATTTGCAGTAGCATATGTCATAAAGAGGCGTTTTTAGGAATGTTGCGTAGGTCGTAAGTGCCGCAGAGAGCTCATTCGGAGAGGGAAGGAGGGCTGTAAGGGGAGGAGGAGGCCCACATTTCTCTAACGAATATAGAAATGTTGAGATAGGTTCTTTATTTACAAAGCTAAAGGGACTTATTACATTCAAATGCCACAGTGACGACAAATTTTGTGGCTCACAATGCCTCTGCGTTGCATATACCACTTGTTAAATATTTCTGAAACATAAATAGTGCTACGACGACCTCCATGTATCAGTCACACATTGCGACAACTGTTGGAATCATCAAGATCCTTGGAACTGAAAGGAAATTTCGAACCCATAAGGAACAACTGCGAATAATGTGTTAGGAAGTATCAATTGCAGTGGCATATGTCTTAAAGAGGCGTGTTTAGGACGGTTGCGTAGGTCGTAAGTGCCGCAGAGAGCTCATTCAGAGAGGGAAGGAGGGCTGTAAAGGGAGGAGGAGGCCCACATTTGTCTAACGAGTATAGAAATGTTGAGATAGGTTCTTTATTTACAAAGTTAAAGGGACTTGTTACATTCAAATGCCACAGTGACGAAAAATTTTGTGGTTCACAATTCCTCTGCGTTGCATATACCACTTGTTAAATATTTCTGAAGAATAAATAGTGCTACGACGACCTCGATGTATCAGTCACACATTGCGACAACTTTTGGAATCATCAAGATCCTTGCAACTGAACGAAAATTTTGAACCCACAAGGAACAACTGCGAATAATGTGTTAGGCAGTATCATTTGCAGTAGCATATGTCATAAAGAGGCGTGTTTAGGATGGTTGCGTTGCGTAGGTCGTAAGTGCCGCAGAGAGCACATTCAGAGAGGGAAGGAGGGCTGTAAGGGGAGGAGGAGGCCCACATTTCTCTAACGAGTATAGAAATGTTGAGATAGGTTCTTTATTTACAAAGCTAAAGGGACTTATTACATTCAAATTCCACAGTGACGAAAAATTTTGTGGCTCACAATGCCTCTGCGTTGCATATACCACTTGTTAAATATTTCTGAAACATAAATAGTGCTTCGACGACCTCCATGTATCAGTCACACATTGCGACAACTGTTGGAATAATCAAGATCCTTGGAACTGAAGGAAAATTTTGAACCCATAAGGAACAACTGCGAATAATGTGTTAGGAAGTATGATTTGCAGTAGCTTATGTCATAAAAACGCGTGTTTAGGACGGTGGCAAGTTCGCAATTGCCGCAGAAGGCTCATTCGGAGAGGGAAGGAGGGCTGTAAGGGGAGGAGGAGGCCCACATTTCTCTAACGAGTATAGAAATGTTGAGATAGGTTCTTTATTTACAAAGCTAAAGGGACATATTACATTCAAATGCCACAGTGACGACAAATTTTGTGGCTCACAATGCCTCTGCGTTGCATATACCACTTGTTAAATATTTCTGAAACATAAATAGTGCTACGACGACCTCCATGTATCAGTCACACATTGCGACAACTGTTGGAATCATCACGATCCTTGGAACTGAAAGGAAATTTCGAACCCATAAGGAACAACTGCGAATAATGTGTTAGGAAGTATCATTTGCAGTGGCATATGTCTTAAAGAGGCGTGTTTAGGACGGTTGCGTAGGTCGTAAGTGCCGCAGAGAGCTCATTCAGAGAGGGAAGGAGGGCTGTAAAGGGAGGAGGAGGCCCACATTTGTCTAACGAGTATAGAAATGTTGAGATAGGTTCTTTATTTACAAAGTTAAAGGGACTTGTTACATTCAAATGCCACAGTGACGAAAAATTTTGTGGTTCACAATTCCTATGCGTTGCATATACCACTTGTTAAATATTTCTGAAGCATAAATAGTGCTACGACGACCTCGATGTATCAGTCACACATTGCGACAACTTTTGGAATCATCAAGATCCTTGCAACTGAACGAAAATTTTGAACCCACAAGGAACAACTGCGAATAATGTGTTAGGCAGTATCACTTGCAGTAGCATATGTCATAAAGAGGCGTGTTTAGGATGGTTGCGTTGCGTAGGTCGTAAGTGCCTCAGAGAGCACATTCAGAGAGGGAAGGAGGGCTGTAAGGGGAGGAGGAGGCCCACATTTCTCTAACGAGTATAGAAATGTAGAGATAGGTTCTTTATTTACAAAGCTAAAGGGACTTATTACATTCAAATGCCACAGTGACGAAAAATTTTGTGGCTCACAATGCCTCTGCGTTGCATATACCACTTGTTAAATATTTCTGAAACATAAATAGTGCTACGACGACCTCCATGTATCAGTCACACATTGCGACAACTGTTGGAATAATCAAGATCCTTAGAACTGAAGGAAAATTTTGAACCCATAAGGAACAACTGCGAATAATGTGTTAGGAAGTATGATTTGCAGTAGCTTATGTCATAAAAACGCGTGTTTAGGACGGTGGCAAGTTCACAATTGCCGCAGAAGGCTCATTCGGAAAGGGAAGGAGGGCTGTAAGGGGAGGAGGAGGCCCACATTTCTCTAACGAGTATAGAAATGTTGAGATAGGTTCTTTATTTACAAAGCTAAAGGGACATATTACATTCAAATGCCACAGTGACGAAAAATTTTGTGGCTCACAATGCCTCTGCGTTGCATATACCACTTGTTAAATATTACTGAAATATAAATAGTGCTACGACGACCTCCATGTATCAGTCACACATTGCGACAACTGTTGGCATCACCAAGATCCTTGGAACTGAAAAAAAATTTAGATCCCACAAGGGACAACTGCGAATAATGTGTTTAGAAGTATCATTTGCAGTGGCATATGTCATAAAAACGCGTGTTTAGGACGGTACCAAGTTCGCAATTGCCGCAGAAGGCTCATTCGGAGAGGGAAGGAGGGCTGTAAGGGGAGGAGGAGGCCCACATTTCTCTAACGAGTATAGAAATGTTGAGATAGGTTCTTTATTTACAAAGCTAAAGGGACTTATTACATTCAAATGCCACAGTGACGACAAATTTTGTGGCTCACAATGCCTCTGCGTTGCATATACCACTTGTTAAATATTTCTGAAACATAATTAGTGCTACGACGACCTCCATGTATTAGTCACACATTGCGACAACTGTTGGAATCACCAAGATCCATGGAACTGAAAGAAAATTTAGAACCCACAACGGACAACTGCGAATAATGTGTTAGGAAGTATCATTTGCAGTGGCATATGTCATAAAAACGCGTGTTTAGGACGGTGGCAAGTTCGCAATTGCCGCAGAAGGCTCATTCGGAGAGGGATGGAGGGCTGTAAGGGGAGGAGGAGGCCCACATTTCTCTAACGAGTATAGAAATGTTGAGATAGGTTCTTTATTTACAAAGCTAAAGGGACTTATTACATTCAAATGCCACAGTGACGAAAAATTTTGTGGCTCACAATGCCTCTGCGTTGCATATACCACTTGTTAAATATTTCTGAAACATAAATAGTGCTACGACGACCTCCATGTATCAGTCACACATTGCGACAACTGTTGGAATCATCAAGATCCTTGGAACTGAAAGAAAATTTAGAACCCACAAGGGACAACTGCGAATAATGTGTTAGGAAGTATCATTTGCAGTGGCATATGTCATAAAAACGCGTGTTTAGGACGGTGGCAAGTTCGCAATTGCCGCAGAAGGCTCATTCGGAGAGGGAAGGAGGGCTGTAAGGGGAGGAGGAGGCCCACATTTCTCTAAGGAGTATAGAAATGTTGAGATAGGTTCTTTATTTACAAAGCTAAAAGGACATATTACATTCAAATGCCACAGTGACGAAATATTTTGTGGCTCACAATGCCTCTGCGTTGCATATACCACTTGATAAATATATCTGAAACATAAATAGTGCTACGACGACCATCATGTAACAGTCACACATTGCGACAACTGTTGGAATAATCAAGATCCTTGGAACTGAAGGAAAATTTTGAACCCATAAGGAACAACTGCGAATAATGTGTTAGGAAGTATCATTTGCAGTAGCATATGTCATAAAGAGGCGTGTTTAGGACGGTTGCGTAGGTCGTAAGTGCCGCAGAGAGCTCACTCAAAGAGGGAAGGAGGGCTGTAAGGGGAGGAGGAGGCCCACATTTCTCTAACGAGTATAGAAATGTAGAGATAGGTTCTTTATTTACAAAGCTAAAGGGACTTATTACATTCAAATGCCACAGTGACGAAAAATTTTGTGGCTCACAATGCCTCTGCGTTGCATATACCACTTGTTAAATATTTCTGAAACATAAATAGTGCTACGACGACCTCCATGTATCAGTCACACATTGCGACAACTGTTGGAATAATCAAGATCCTTAGAACTGAAGGAAAATTTTGAACCCATAAGGAACAACTGCGAATAATGTGTTAGGAAGTATGATTTGCAGTAGCTTATGTCATAAAAACGCGTGTTTAGGACGGTGGCAAGTTCACAATTGCCGCAGAAGGCTCATTCGGAAAGGGAAGGAGGGCTGTAAGGGGAGGAGGAGGCCCACATTTCTCTAACGAGTATAGAAATGTTGAGATAGGTTCTTTATTTACAAAGCTAAAGGGACATATTACATTCAAATGCCACAGTGACGAAAAATTTTGTGGCTCACAATGCCTCTGCGTTGCATATACCACTTGTTAAATATTACTGAAATATAAATAGTGCTACGACGACCTCCATGTATCAGTCACACATTGCGACAACTGTTGGCATCACCAAGATCCTTGGAACTGAAAAAAAATTTAGATCCCACAAGGGACAACTGCGAATAATGTGTTTAGAAGTATCATTTGCAGTGGCATATGTCATAAAAACGCGTGTTTAGGACGGTACCAAGTTCGCAATTGCCGCAGAAGGCTCATTCGGAGAGGGAAGGAGGGCTGTAAGGGGAGGAGGAGGCCCACATTTCTCTAACGAGTATAGAAATGTTGAGATAGGTTCTTTATTTACAAAGCTAAAGGGACTTATTACATTCAAATGCCACAGTGACGACAAATTTTGTGGCTCACAATGCCTCTGCGTTGCATATACCACTTGTTAAATATTTCTGAAACATAATTAGTGCTACGACGACCTCCATGTATTAGTCACACATTGCGACAACTGTTGGAATCACCAAGATCCATGGAACTGAAAGAAAATTTAGAACCCACAACGGACAACTGCGAATAATGTGTTAGGAAGTATCATTTGCAGTGGCATATGTCATAAAAACGCGTGTTTAGGACGGTGGCAAGTTCGCAATTGCCGCAGAAGGCTCATTCGGAGAGGGATGGAGGGCTGTAAGGGGAGGAGGAGGCCCACATTTCTCTAACGAGTATAGAAATGTTGAGATAGGTTCTTTATTTACAAAGCTAAAGGGACTTATTACATTCAAATGCCACAGTGACGAAAAATTTTGTGGCTCACAATGCCTCTGCGTTGCATATACCACTTGTTAAATATTTCTGAAACATAAATAGTGCTACGACGACCTCCATGTATCAGTCACACATTGCGACAACTGTTGGAATCATCAAGATCCTTGGAACTGAAAGAAAATTTAGAACCCACAAGGGACAACTGCGAATAATGTGTTAGGAAGTATCATTTGCAGTGGCATATGTCATAAAAACGCGTGTTTAGGACGGTGGCAAGTTCGCAATTGCCGCAGAAGGCTCATTCGGAGAGGGAAGGAGGGCTGTAAGGGGAGGAGGAGGCCCACATTTCTCTAAGGAGTATAGAAATGTTGAGATAGGTTCTTTATTTACAAAGCTAAAAGGACATATTACATTCAAATGCCACAGTGACGAAATATTTTGTGGCTCACAATGCCTCTGCGTTGCATATACCACTTGATAAATATATCTGAAACATAAATAGTGCTACGACGACCATCATGTAACAGTCACACATTGCGACAACTGTTGGAATAATCAAGATCCTTGGAACTGAAGGAAAATTTTGAACCCATAAGGAACAACTGCGAATAATGTGTTAGGAAGTATCATTTGCAGTAGCATATGTCATAAAGAGGCGTGTTTAGGACGGTTGCGTAGGTCGTAAGTGCCGCAGAGAGCTCACTCAAAGAGGGAAGGAGGGCTGTAAGGGGAGGAGGAGGCCCACATTTCTCTAACGAGTATAGAAATGTAGAGATAGGTTCTTTATTTACAAAGCTAAAGGGACTTATTACATTCAAATGCCACAGTGACGAAAAATTTTGTGGCTCACAATGCCTCTGCGTTGCATATACCACTTGTTAAATATTACTGAAATATAAATAGTGCTACGACGACCTCCATGTATCAGTCACACATTGCGACAACTGTTGGCATCACCAAGATCCTTGGAACTGAAAAAAAATTTAGATCCCACAACGGACAACTGCGAATAATGTGTTAGGAAGTATCATTTGCAGTGGCATATGTCATAAAAACGCGTGTTTAGGACGGTGGCAAGTTCGCAATTGCCGCAGAAGGCTCATTCGGAGAGGGAAGGAGGGCTGTAAGGGGAGGAGGAGGCCCACATTTCTCTAACGAGTATAGAAATGTTGAGATAGGTTCTTTATTTAC
Organism: Schistocerca serialis cubense; assembly: GCF_023864345.2. Lineage (NCBI taxonomy): Eukaryota > Metazoa > Arthropoda > Insecta > Orthoptera > Acrididae > Schistocerca > Schistocerca serialis. The sequence continues at coordinate 115,322,817 of NC_064639.1, read as the reverse complement.
AAAGCTAAAGGGACTTATTACATTCAAATGCCACAGTGACGAAAAATTTTGTGGCTCACAATGCCTCTGCGTTGCATATACCACTTGTTAAATATTTCTGAAACATAAATAGTGCTACGACGACCTCCATGTATCAGTCACACATTGCGACAACTGTTGGAATCATCAAGATCCTTGGAACTGAAAGAAAATTTAGGACCCACAAGGGACAACTGCGAATAATGTGTTAGGAAGTATCATTTGTAGTGGCATATGTCATAAAAACGCGTGTTTAGGACGGTGGCAAGTTCGCAATTGCCGCAGAAGGCTCATTCGGAGAGGGAAGGAGGGCTGTAAGGGGAGGAGGAGGCCCACATTTCTCTAACGAGTATAGAAATGTTGAGATAGGCACTTTATTTACAAAGCTAAAGGGACGTATTACATTCAAATGCCACAGTGACGAAAAATTTTGTGGCTCACAATGCCTCTGCGTTGCATATACCACTTGTTAAATATTTCTGAACCATAAATAGTGCTACGACGACCTCCATGTATCAGTCACACATTGCGACAACTGTTGGAATCATCAAGATCCTCGGAACTAAAAGAAAATTTAGAACCCACAAGGGACAACTGCGAATAATGTGTTAGGAAGTATCATTTGCAGTGGCATATGTCATAAAGAGGCGTGTTTAGGACGGTTGCGTAGGTCGTAAGTGCCGCAGAGAGCTCATTCGGAGAGGGAAGGAGGGCTGTAAGGGGAGGAGGAGGCCCACATTTCTCTAACGAGTATAGAAATGTTGAGATAGGTTCTTTATTTACAAAGCTACAGGGACTTATTACATTCAAATGCCACAGTGACGAAAAATTTTGTGGCTCACAATGCCTCTGCGTTGCATATACCACTTGTTAAATATTTCTGAAACATAAATAGTGCTACGACGACCTCCATGTATCAGTCACACATTGCGACAACTGTTGGAATCATCAAGTTCCTTGGAACTGAAGAAAACTTAGAACCCACAAGGGACAACTGCGAATAATGTGTTAGGAAGTATCATTTGCAGTGGCATATGTCAGAAAAAGGTGTGTTTAGGACGGTTGCGAAGGTCGTAAGTGCCGCAGAGAGCTCATTCGGAGAGGGAAGGAGGGCTGTAAGGGGTGGAGGAGGCCCACATTTCTCTAACGAGTATAGAAATGTTGAGATAGGTCCATTATTTACAAAGCTAAAGGGACTTATTACATTCAAATGCCACAGTGACGAAAAATTTTGTGGCTCACAATGCCTCTGCGTTGCATATACCACTTGTTAAATATTTCTGAAACATAAATAGTGCTACGACGACCTCCATGTATCAGTCACACATTGCGACAACTGTTGGAATCATCAAGATCCTTGGAACTGAAAGAAAATCTAGAACCCACAAGGAACAACTGCGAAAAATGTGTTAGGAAGTGTCATTTGCAGTGGCATATGTAATAAAAAGGAGTGTTTAGGACGGTTCCGTAGGTCGTAAGTGCCGCAGGGAGCTCATCCGAAGAGGGAAGGAGGGCTGTAAGGGGAGGAGGAGGCCCACATATCTCTAACGAGTATAGAAATGTTGAGATAGGTTCTTTATATACAAAGCTAAAGGGAGTTATTACATTCAAATGCCACAGTGACGAAAAATTTTGTGGCTCACAATGCCTCTGCGTTGCATATACCACTTGTTAAATATTTCTGAAACATAAATAGTGCTACGACGACCTCCATGTATCAGTCACACATTGCGACAACTGTTGGAATCATCAAGTTCCTTGGAACTGAAAGAAAACTTAGAACCCACATGGGACACCTGCGAATAATGTGTTAGGAAGTCTCATTTGCAGTGGCATATGTCATAAAAACGCGTGTTTAGGACGGTGGCAAGTTCGCAATTGCCGCAGAAGGCTCATTCGGAGAGGGAAGGAGGGCTGTAAGGGGAGGAGGAGGCCCACATTTCTCTAACGAGTATAGAAATGTTGAGATAGGTTCTTTATTTACAAAGCTAGAGGGACTTATTACATTCAAATGCCACAGTGACGAAAAATTTTGTGGCTCACAATGCCTCTGCGTTGCATATACCACTTGATAAATATTTCTGTAACATAAATAGTGCTACGACGACCTCCATGAATCAGTCACACATTGCGACAACTGTTGTAATCATCAAGATCCTTGGAACTGAAAGAAAATTTAGAACCCACAAGGAACAACTGCGAAATATGTGTTAGGAAGTGTCATTTGTAGTGGCATTTGTCATAAAAAGGCGTGTTTAGGACGGTGGCAAGTTCGCAATTGCCGCAGAAGGCTCGTTCGGAGAGGGAAGGAGGGCTGTAAGGAGAGGAGGAGGCCCACATTTCTCTAACGAGTATAGAAATGTTGAGTTTGGTTCTTTTTTTACAAAGCTAAAGGGACTAATTACATTCAAATGCCACAGTGACAAAAAATTTTGTGGCTCACTATGCCTCTGCGTTGCATATACCACTTGTTAAATATTTCTGAAACATAAATAGTGCTACGACGACCTCCATGTATCAGTCACACATTGCGACAACTGTTGGAATCATCAAGATCCTTGGAACTGAAAGAAAATTTAGAACCCACAAGGAACAACTGCGAAAAATGTGTTAGGAAGTGTCATTTGCAGTGGCATTTGTAATGAAAAGGCGTGTTTAGGACGGTTGCGTAGGTCGTAAGTGCCGCAGGGAGCTCATCCGGAGAGGGAACGAGGGCTGTAAGGGGAGGAGGAGGCCCACATTTCTCTAACGAGTATAGAAATGTTGAGTTTGGTTCTTTTTTTACAAAGCTAAAGGGACTTATTACATTCAAATGCCACAGTGACGAAAAATTTTGTGGCTCACAATGCCTCTGCGTTGCATATACCACTTGTTAAATATTTCTGAATCATAAATAGTACTACGACGACCTCCATGTATCAGTCACACATTGCGACAACTTTTGCAATAATCAAGATGCTTTTAACTGAAAGAAAATGTAGAACCCACAAGGAACAACTGCGAATAATGTGTTAGGAAGTATCATTTGCAGTGGCATATGTCATAAAAATGCGTGTTTAGGACGGTTGCGAAGGTCGTAAGTGCCGCAGAGAGCTCATTCGGAGAGGGAAGGAGAGTTGTAAGGGGAGGAGGACGCCTACATTTGTCTAACGAGTATAGACATGTTGAGATAGGTCCATTATTTACAAAGCTAAAGGGACTTATTACATTCAAATGCCACAGTGACGAAAAATTTTGTGGCTCACAATGCCTCTGCGTTGCATATACCACTTGTTAATTATTTCTGAAACATAAATAGTGCTACGACGACCTCCATGTATCAGTCACACATTGCGACAACTTTTGCAATCGTCAAGATGCTTGGAACTGAAAGAAAATGTAGAACCCACAAGGAACAACTGCGAATAATGTGTTAGGAAGTATCATTTGCAGTGGCATATGTCATAAAAAGGCGTGTTTAGGACGGTTGCGAAGGTCGTAAGTGCCGCAGAGACCTCATTCGGAGAGGGAAGGAGAGCTGTAAGGGGAGGAGGGGGCCCACATTTCTCTAACGAGTATAGAAATGTTGAGATAGGTCCATTATTAACAAAGCTAAAGGGACTTATTACATTCAAATGCCACAGTGACGAAAAATTTTGTGGCTCACAATGCCTCTGCGTTGCATATACCACTTGTTAAATATTTCTGAAACCTAAATAGTGCTACGACGACCTCCATGTATCAGTCACACATTGCGACAACTGTTGGAATCATCAAGTTCCTTGGAACTGAAAGAAAACTTAGAACCCACAAGGGACAACTGCGAATAATGTGTTAGGAAGTATCATTTGCAGTGGCATATGTCATAAAAACGCGTGTTTAGGACGGTGGCAAGTTCGCAATTGCCGCAGAAGGCTCATTCGGAGAGGGAAAGAGGGCTGTAAGGGGAGGAGGAGGCCCACATTTCTCTAACGAGTATAGAAATGTTGAGTTTGGTTCTTTATTTACAAAGCTAAAGGGACTAATTACATTCAAATGCCACAGTGACGAAAAATTTTGTGGCTCACAATGCCTCTGCGTTGCATATACCACTTGTTAAATATTTCTGAAACATAAATAGTGCTACGACGACCTCCATGTATCAGTCACACATTGCGACAACTGTTGGAATCATCAAGTTCCTTGGAACTGAAAGAAAACTTAGAACCCACAAGGGACAACTGCGATTAATGTGTTAGGAAGTATCATTTGCAGTGGCATATGTCATAAAAACGCGTGTTTAGGACGGTGGCAAGTTCGCAATTGCCGCAGAAGGCTCATTCGGAGAGGGAAGGAGGGCTGTAAGGGGAGGAGAAGGCCCACATTTCTCTAACGAGTATAGAAATGTTGAGATAGGTTCTTTATTTACAAAGCTAAAGGGACTTATTACATTCAAATGCCACAGTGACGAAAAATTTTGTGGCTCACAATGCCTCTGCGTTGCATATACCACTTGTTAAATATTTCTGAAACATAAATAGTGCTACGACGACCTTCATGTATCAGTCACACATTGCGACAACTGTTGGAATCATCAAGATCCTTGGATCTGAAAGAAAATTTAGAACCCACAATTAACAACTGCGAAAAATGTGTTAGGAAGTGTCATTTGCAGTGGCATATGTCATAAAAACGCGTGTTTAGGACGGTGGCAAGTTCGCAATTGCCGCAGAGAGCTCATTCGGAGAGGGAAGGTGGGCTGTAAGAAGAGGAGGAGGCCCACATTTCTCTAACGAGTATAGAAATGTTGAGATAGGTTCTTTATTTAAAAAGCTAGAGGGACTTATTACATTCAAATGCCACAGTGACGAAAAATTTTGTGGCTCACAATGCCTCTGCGTTGCATATACCACTTGATAAATATTTCTGAAACATAAATAGTGCTACGACGACCTCCATGAATCAGTCACACATTGCGACGACTGTTGGAGTCATCTAAATCCTTGGAACTGAAAGAAAATTTAGAACCCACAAGGAACAACTGCGAAAAATGTGTTAGGAAGTGTCATTTGTAGTGGCATTTGTCATAAAAATGCGTGTTTAGGACGGTGGCAAGTTCGCAATTGCCGCAGAAGGTTCATTCGGAGAGGGAAGGAGGGCTGTAAGGAGAGGAGGAGGCCCACATTTCTCTAACGAGTATAGAAATGTTGAGTTTGGTTCTTTATTTACAAAGCTAAAGGGACTTATTACATTCAAATGCCACAGTGACGAAAAATTTTGTGGCTCACAATGCCTCTGCGTTGCATATACCACTTGTTAATTATTTCTGAAACATAAATAGTGCTACGACGACCTCCATGTATCAGTCACACATTGCGACAACTTTTGCAATCATCAAGATGCTTGGAACTGAAAGAAAATGTAGAACCCACAAGGAACAACTGCGAATAATGTGTTAGGAAGTATCATTTGCAGTGGCATATGTCATAAAAAGGCGTGTTTAGGACGGTTGCGAAGGTCGTAAGTGCCGCAGAGAGCTCATTCGGAGAGGGAAGGAGGGCTGTAACGGGTGGAGGAGGCCCACATTTCTCTAACGAGTATAGAAATGTTGAGATAGGTCCATTATTTACAAAGCTAAAGGGACTTATTACATTCAAATGCCACAGTGACGAAAAATTTTGTGGCTCACAATGCCTCTGCGTTGCATATACCACTTGTTAAATATTTCTGAAACATAAATAGTGCTACGACGACCTCCATGTATCAGTCACACATTGCGACAACCTTTGCAATCATCAAGATCCTTGGAACTGAAAGAGAATTTAGAACCCACAAGGAACAACTGCGAATAATGTGTTAGGAAGTATCATTTGCAATGGCATATGTCATAAAAAGGCGTGTTTAAGACGGTGGCAAGTTCGCAATTGCCACAGAAGGCTCATTCGGAGAGGGAAGGAGGGCTGTAAGGGGAGGAGGAGGCCGACATTTCTCTAACGAGTATAGAAATGTTGAGACAGGTACTTTAATTTCAAAGCTAAAGGGACTTATTACATTCAAATGCCACAGTGACGAAAAATTTTGTGGCTCACAATGCCTCTGCGTTGCATATACCACTTGTTAAATATTTCTGATACATAAATAGTGCTACGACGACCTCCATGTATCAGTCACACATTGCGACAACTGTTGGAATCATCAAGATCCTTGGAACTGAGAACAAATTTAGAACCCACAAGGGGCAACTGCGAATAATGTGTTAGGAAGTATCATTTACAGTGGCATATGTCATAAAAACGCGTGTTTAGGACGGTGGCAAGTTCGCAATTGCCGCAGAAGGCTCATTCGGAGAGGGAAGGAGGGCTGTAAGGGGAGGAGGAGGCCCACATTTCTCTAACGAGTATAGAAATGTTGAGACAGGTACTTTATTTACAAAGCTAAAGGGACTTACTACATTCAAATGCCACAGTGACGAAAAATTTTGTGGCTCACAATGCCTTTGCGTTGCATATACCACTTGTTAAATATTTCTGAAACATAAATAGTGCTACGTCGACCTCCATGTATCAGTCACACATTGCGACAACTTTTGAAATCATCAAGATCCTTGGAACTGAAAGATAATTTAGAACCCACAAGGAACAACTGCGAATAATGTGTTAGGAAGTATCATTTGCAGTGGCATATATCATAAAGTCGCGTGTTTAGGATGGTTGCGTAGGTCGTAAGTGCCGCAGAGAGCTCATTCGGAGAGGGAAGGAGGGCTGTAAGGGGAGGAGGAGGCCCACATTTCTCTAACGAGTATAGAAATGTTGAGATAGGTTCTATATTTACAAAGCTAAAGGGACTTATTACAATCAAATGCCACAGTGACGAAAAATTTTGTGGCTCACAATGCCTCTGTGTTGCATATACCACTTGTTAAATATTTCTGAAACATAAATAGTGCTACGACGACCTCCATGTACCAGTCACACATTGCGACAACTTTTAGAATCATCAAGATCCTTGGAACTGAAAGAAAATATAGAACCCACAAGGTACAACTGCGAATAATGTGTTAAGAAGTATCTTTTGCAGTGGCATATGTCATAAAAAGGCGTGTTTAGGACGGTTGCGTAGGTCGTAAGTGCCGCAGAGAGCTCATTCGGAGAGGGAAGGCGGGCTGTAAGGGGAGGAGGAGGCCCATACTTCTCTAACGAGTATAGAAATGTTGAGATAGGTTCTTTATATACATAGCTAAAGGGACTTATTACATTGAAATGCCACAGTGACGAAAAATTTTGTGGCTCACAATGCCTCTGCGTTGCATATACCACTTGTTAAATATTTCTGAAACATAAATAGTGTTACGTCGACCTCCATGTATCAGTCACACATTACGACAACTTTTGCAATCATCAAGATCCTTGGAAGTGAAAGATAATTTAGAACCCGCAAGGAACAACTGCGAATAGTGTGTTAGGAAGTATCATTTGCAGTGGCATATGTCGTAAAGACGCGTGTTTAGGATCGTTGCGTAGGTTGTAAGTGCCGCAGAGAGCTCATTCGGAGAGGGAAGGAGGGCTGTAAGGGGAGGAGGAGGCCCACATTTCTCTAAAGAGTATAGAAATGTTGAGACAGGTACTTTATTTACAATGCTAAAGATACTTATTACATTTAAATGCTACAGTGACGAAAAATTTTGTGGCTCACAGTGCCTCTGCGTTGCATATACCACTTGTTAAATATTTCTGAAACATAAATAGTGTTTCGTCGACCTCCATGTATCAGTCACACATTGCGACAACTTTTGCAATCATCAAGATCCTTGGAACTGAAAGATAATTTAGAACCCACAAGGAACAACTGCGAAAAATGTGTTAGGAAGTGTCATTTGCAGTGGCATTTGTCATAAAAAGGCGTGTTTAGGACGGTGGCAAGTTCGCAATTGCCGCAGAAGGCTCATTCGGAGAGGGAAGGAGGGCTGTAAGGAGAGGAGGAGGCCCACATTTCTCTAACGAGTATAGAAATGTTGAGATAGGTTCTTTATTTAAAAAGCTAGAGGGACTTATTACATTCAAATGCCACAGTGACGAAAAATTTTGTGGCTCACAATGCCTCTGCGTTGCATATACCACTTGATAAATATTTCTGAAACATAAATAGTGCTACGACGACCTCCATGAATCAGTCACACATTGCGACAACTGTTGGAGTCATCAAAATCCTTGGAACTGAAAGAAAATTTAGAACCCACAAGGAACAACTGCGAATAATGTGTTAGGAAGTGTCATTTGTAGTGGCATTTGTCATAAAAAGGCGTGTTTAGGACGGTGGCAAGTTCGCAATTGCCGCAGAAGGCTCATTCGGAGAGGGAAGGAGGGCTGTAAGGAGAGGAGGAGGCCCACATTTCTCTAACGAGTATAGAAATGTTGAGTTTGGTTCTTTATTTACAAAGCTAAAGGGACTAATTACATTCAAATGCCACAGTGACGAAAAATTTTGTGGCTCACAATGCCTCTGCGTTGCATATACCACTTGTTAAATATTTCTGAAACATAAATAGTGCAACGACGACCTCCATGTATCAGTCACACATTGCGACAACTGTTGGAATCATCAAGTTCCTTGGAACTGAAAGAAAATTTAGAACCCACAAGGAACAACTGCGAAAAATGTGTTAGGAAGTGTCATTTGCAGTGGCATTTGTAATGAAAAGGCGTGTTTAGGACGGTTGCGTAGGTCGTAAGTGCCGCAGGGAGCTCATCCGGAGAGGGAAGGAGGGCTGTAAGGGGAGGAGGAGGCCCACATTTCTCTAACGAGTATAGAAATGTTGAGATAGGTTCTTTATTTACAAAGCTAAAGGGACTTATTACATTCAAATGCCACAGTGACGAAAAATTTTGTGGCTCACAATGCCTCTGCGTTGCATATACCACTTGTTAATTATTTCTGAAACATAAATAGTGCTACGACGACCTCCATGTATCAGTCACACATTGCGACAACTTTTGCAATCATCAAGATGCTTGGAACTGAAAGAAAATGTAGAACCCACAAGGAACAACTGCGAATAATGTGTTAGGAAGTATCATTTGCAGTGGCATATGTCATAAAAAGGCGTGTTTAGGACGGTTGCGAAGGTCGTAAGTGCCGCAGAGAGCTCATTCGGAGAGGGAAGGAGGGCTGTAAGGGGTGGAGGAGGCCCACATTTCTCTAACGAGTATAGAAATGTTGAGATAGGTCCATTATTTACAAAGCTAAAGGGACTTATTACATTCAAATGCCACAGTGACGAAAAATTTTGTGGCTCACAATGCCTCTGCGTTGCATATACCACTTGTTAAATATTTCTGAAACATAAATAGTGCTACGACGACCTCCATGTATCAGTCACACATTGCGACAACTTTTGGAATCATCAAGATGCTTGGAACTGAAAGAAAATGTAGAACCCACTAGGAACAACTGCGAATAATGTGTTAGGGAGTATCATTTGCGGTGGCATATGTCATAAAAAGGCGTGTTTAGGACGGTTGCGAAGGTCGTAAGTGCCGCAGAGAGCTCATTCGGAGAGGGAAGGAGAGCTGTAAGGGGAGGAGGGGGCCCACATTTCTCTAACGAGTATTGAAATGTTGAAATAGGTCCATTATTTACAAAGCTAAAGGGACTTATTACATTCAAATGCCACAGTGACGAAAAATTTTGTGGCTCACAATGCCTCTGCGTTGCATATACCACTTGTTAAATATTTCTGAAACATAAATAGTGCTACGACGACCTCCATGTATCAGTCACACATTGCGACAACCTTTGCAATCATCAAGATCCTTGGAACTGAAAGAGAATTTAGAACCCACAAGGAACAACTGCGAATAATGTGTTAGGAAGTATCATTTGCAATGGCATATGTCATAAAAAGGCGTTTTTAAGACGGTGGCAAGTTCGCAATTGCCACAGAAGGCTCATTCGGAGAGGGAAGGAGGGCTGTAAGGGGAGGAGGAGGCCCACATTTCTCTAACGAGTATAGAAATGTTGAGACAGGTACTTTAATTTCAAAGCTAAAGGGACTTATTACATTCAAATGCCACAGTGACGAAAAATTTTGTGGCTCACAATGCCTCTGCGTTGCATATACCACTTGTTAAATATTTCTGATACATAAATAGTGCTACGACGACCTCCATGTATCAGTCACACATTGCGTCAACTGTTGGAATCATCAAGGTCCTTGGAACTGAGAACAAATTTAGAACCCACAAGGAACAACTGCGAATAATGTGTTAGGAAGTATCATTTACAGTGGCATATGTCATAAAAACGCGTGTTTAGGACGGTGGCAAGTTCGCAATTGCCGCAGAAGACTCATTCGGAGAGGGAAGGAGGGCTGTAAGGGGAGGAGGAGGCCCACATTTCTCTAACGAGTATAGAAATGTTGAGACAGGTACTTTATTTACAAAGCTAAAGGGACTTACTACATTCAAATGCCACAGTGACGAAAAATTTTGTGGCTCACAATGCCTTTGCGTTGCATATACCACTTGTTAAATATTTCTGAAACATAAATAGTGCTACGTCGACCTCCATGTATCAGTCACACATTGCGACAACTTTTGAAATCATCAAGATCCTTGGAACTGAAAGATAATTTAGAACCCACAAGGAACAACTGCGAATAATGTGTTAGGAAGTATCATTTGCAGTGGCATATATCATAAAGTCGCGTGTTTAGGATGGTTGCGTAGGTCGTAAGTGCCGCAGAGAGCTCATTCGGAGAGGGAAGGAGGGCTGTAAGGGGAGGAGGAGGCCCACATTTCTCTAACGAGTATAGAAATGTTGAGATAGGTTCTATATTTACAAAGCTAAAGGGACTTATTACAATCAAATGCCACAGTGACGAAAAATTTTGTGGCTCACAATGCCTCTGTGTTGCATATACCACTTGTTAAATATTTCTGAAACATAAATAGTGCTACGACGACCTCCATGTACCAGTCACACATTGCGACAACTTTTGGAATCATCAAGATCCTTGGAACTGAAAGAAAATATAGAACCCACAAGGTACAACTGCGAATAATGTGTTAAGAAGTATCTTTTGCAGTGGCATATGTCATAAAAAGGCGTGTTTAGGACGGTTGCGTAGGTCGTAAGTGCCGCAGAGAGCTCATTCGGAGAGGGAAGGCGGGCTGTAAGGGGAGGAGGAGGCCCATACTTCTCTAACGAGTATAGATATGTTGAGATAGGTTCTTTATATACATAGCTAAAGGGACTTATTACATTGAAATGCCACAGTGACGAAAAATTTTGTGGCTCACAATGCCTCTGCGTTGCATATACCACTTGTTAAATATTTCTGAAACATAAATAGTGTTACGTCGACCTCCATGTATCAGTCACACATTACGACAACTTTTGCAATCATCAAGTTCCTTGGAACTGAAAGAAAATTTAGAACCCACAAGGAACAACTGCGAAAAATGTGTTAGGAAGTGTCATTTGCAGTGGCATTTGTAATGAAAAGGCGTGTTTAGGACGGTTGCGTAGGTCGTAAGTGCCGCAGGGAGCTCATCCGGAGAGGGAAGGAGGGCTGTAAGGGGAGGAGGAGGCCCACATTTCTCTAACGAGTATAGAAATGTTGAGATAGGTTCTTTATTTACAAAGCTAAAGGGACTTATTACATTCAAATGCCACAGTGACGAAAAATTTTGTGGCTCACAATGCCTCTGCGTTGCATATACCACTTGTTAATTATTTCTGAAACATAAATAGTGCTACGACGACCTCCATGTATCAGTCACACATTGCGACAACTTTTGCAATCATCAAGATGCTTGGAACTGAAAGAAAATGTAGAACCCACAAGGAACAACTGCGAATAATGTGTTAGGAAGTATCATTTGCAGTGGCATATGTCATAAAAAGGCGTGTTTAGGACGGTTGCGAAGGTCGTAAGTGCCGCAGAGAGCTCATTCGGAGAGGGAAGGAGGGCTGTAAGGGGTGGAGGAGGCCCACATTTCTCTAACGAGTATAGAAATGTTGAGATAGGTCCATTATTTACAAAGCTAAAGGGACTTATTACATTCAAATGCCACAGTGACGAAAAATTTTGTGGCTCACAATGCCTCTGCGTTGCATATACCACTTGTTAAATATTTCTGAAACATAAATAGTGCTACGACGACCTCCATGTATCAGTCACACATTGCGACAACTTTTGGAATCATCAAGATGCTTGGAACTGAAAGAAAATGTAGAACCCACTAGGAACAACTGCGAATAATGTGTTAGGGAGTATCATTTGCGGTGGCATATGTCATAAAAAGGCGTGTTTAGGACGGTTGCGAAGGTCGTAAGTGCCGCAGAGAGCTCATTCGGAGAGGGAAGGAGAGCTGTAAGGGGAGGAGGGGGCCCACATTTCTCTAACGAGTATTGAAATGTTGAAATAGGTCCATTATTTACAAAGCTAAAGGGACTTATTACATTCAAATGCCACAGTGACGAAAAATTTTGTGGCTCACAATGCCTCTGCGTTGCATATACCACTTGTTAAATATTTCTGAAACATAAATAGTGCTACGACGACCTCCATGTATCAGTCACACATTGCGACAACCTTTGCAATCATCAAGATCCTTGGAACTGAAAGAGAATTTAGAACCCACAAGGAACAACTGCGAATAATGTGTTAGGAAGTATCATTTGCAATGGCATATGTCATAAAAAGGCGTTTTTAAGACGGTGGCAAGTTCGCAATTGCCACAGAAGGCTCATTCGGAGAGGGAAGGAGGGCTGTAAGGGGAGGAGGAGGCCCACATTTCTCTAACGAGTATAGAAATGTTGAGACAGGTACTTTAATTTCAAAGCTAAAGGGACTTATTACATTCAAATGCCACAGTGACGAAAAATTTTGTGGCTCACAATGCCTCTGCGTTGCATATACCACTTGTTAAATATTTCTGATACATAAATAGTGCTACGACGACCTCCATGTATCAGTCACACATTGCGTCAACTGTTGGAATCATCAAGGTCCTTGGAACTGAGAACAAATTTAGAACCCACAAGGGGCAACTGCGAATAATGTGTTAGGAAGTATCATTTACAGTGGCATATGTCATAAAAACGCGTGTTTAGGACGGTGGCAAGTTCGCAATTGCCGCAGAAGACTCATTCGGAGAGGGAAGGAGGGCTGTAAGGGGAGGAGGAGGCCCACATTTCTCTAACGAGTATAGAAATGTTGAGACAGGTACTTTATTTACAAAGCTAAAGGGACTTACTACATTCAAATGCCACAGTGACGAAAAATTTTGTGGCTCACAATGCCTTTGCGTTGCATATACCACTTGTTAAATATTTCTGAAACATAAATAGTGCTACGTCGACCTCCATGTATCAGTCACACATTGCGACAACTTTTGAAATCATCAAGATCCTTGGAACTGAAAGATAATTTAGAACCCACAAGGAACAACTGCGAATAATGTGTTAGGAAGTATCATTTGCAGTGGCATATATCATAAAGTCGCGTGTTTAGGATGGTTGCGTAGGTCGTAAGTGCCGCAGAGAGCTCATTCGGAGAGGGAAGGAGGGCTGTAAGGGGAGGAGGAGGCCCACATTTCTCTAACGAGTATAGAAATGTTGAGATAGGTTCTATATTTACAAAGCTAAAGGGACTTATTACAATCAAATGCCACAGTGACGAAAAATTTTGTGGCTCACAATGCCTCTGTGTTGCATATACCACTTGTTAAATATTTCTGAAACATAAATAGTGCTACGACGACCTCCATGTACCAGTCACACATTGCGACAACTTTTGGAATCATCAAGATCCTTGGAACTGAAAGAAAATATAGAACCCACAAGGTACAACTGCGAATAATGTGTTAAGAAGTATCTTTTGCAGTGGCATATGTCATAAAAAGGCGTGTTTAGGACGGTTGCGTAGGTCGTAAGTGCCGCAGAGAGCTCATTCGGAGAGGGAAGGCGGGCTGTAAGGGGAGGAGGAGGCCCATACTTCTCTAACGAGTATAGATATGTTGAGATAGGTTCTTTATATACATAGCTAAAGGGACTTATTACATTGAAATGCCACAGTGACGAAAAATTTTGTGGCTCACAATGCCTCTGCGTTGCATATACCACTTGTTAAATATTTCTGAAACATAAATAGTGTTACGTCGACCTCCATGTATCAGTCACACATTACGACAACTTTTGCAATCATCAAGATCCTTGGAAGTGAAAGATAATTTAGAACCCGCAAGGAACAACTGCGAATAATGTGTTAGGAAGTATCATTTGCAGTGGCATATGTCGTAAAGACGCGTGTTTAGGATGGTTGCGTAGGTTGTAAGTGCCGCAGAGAGCTCATTCGGAGAGGGAAGGAGGGCTGTAAGGGGAGGAGGAGGCCCACATTTCTCTAAAGAGTATAGAAATGTTGAGACAGGTACTTTATTTACAATGCTAAAGGGACTTATTACATTTAAATGCTACAGTGACGAAAAATTTTGTGGCTCACAGTGCCTCTGCGTTGCATATACCACTTGTTAAATATTTCTGAAACATAAATAGTGTTTCGTCGACCTCCATGTATCAGTCACACATTGCGACAACTTTTGCAATCATCAAGATCCTTGGAACTGAAAGATAATTTAGAACCCACAAGGAACAACTGCGAATAATGTGTTAGGAAGTATCATTTGCAGTGGCATATGTCATAAAGACGCGTGTTTAGGATGGTTGCGTAGGTTGTACGTGCCGCAGAGAGCTCATTCGGAGAGGGAAGGAGGGCTGTAAGGGGAGGAGGAGGCCCACATTTCTCTAACGAGTATAGAAATGTTGAGATAGGTTCTTTATTTACAAAGCTAAAGGGACTTATTACATTCAAATGCCACAGTGACGAAAAATTTTGTGGGTCACAATGCCACTGCGTTGCATATACCACTTGTTAAATATTTCTGAAACATAAATAGTGCTACGACAACCTCCATGTATCAGTCACACATTGCGACAACTGTTGGAATCATCAAGATCCTTGGAACTGAAAGAAAATTTAGAACCCACAAGGAACAACTGCGAATAATGTGTTAGGAAGTATCGTTTGCAATGGCATATGTCATAAAGAGGCTTGTTTAGGACGGTTGCGTAGGTCGTAAGTGCCGCAGAGAGCACATTCGGAGAGGGAAGGCGGGCTGTAAGGGGAGGAGGAGGCCCACATTTCTCTAACGAGTATAGAAATGTTGAGATAGGTTCTTTATATACATAGCTAAAGGGACTTATTACATTGAAATGCCACAGTGACGAAAAATTTTGTGGCTCACAATGCCTCTGCGTTGGATATACCACTTGTTAAATATTTCTGAAACATAAATAGTGCTACGACGACCTCCATGTATCAGTCACACATTGCGACAACTTTTGGAATCACCAAGATCCTTGGAACTGAAAGAAAATTTAGAACCCACAAGGAACAACTGCGAAAAATGTGTTAGGAAGTATCATTTGCAGTGGCATATTTCATAAAAAGGCGTGTTTAGGATGGTTGCGTAGGGCGTAAGTGCCGCAGACAGCTCATTCGGACAGGGATGGATGGCTGTAAGGGGAGGAGGAGGCCCATATTTCTGTAACGAGTATAGAAATGTTGAGATAGGTTCTTTATTTACAAAGGTAAAGGGACTAATTACATTCAAATGCCACAGTGACGAAAAATTTTGTGGCTCACAATGCCTCTGCGTTGCATATACCACTTGTTAAATATTTCTGAAACATAAATAGTGCAACGACGACCTCCATGTATCAGTCACACATTGCGACAACTGTTGGAATCATCAAGTTCCTTGGAACTGAAAGAAAATTTAGAACCCACAAGGAACAACTGCGAAAAATGTGTTAGGAAGTGTCATTTGCAGTGGCATTTGTAATGAAAAGGCGTGTTTAGGACGGTTGCGTAGGTCGTAAGTGCCGCAGGGAGCTCATCCGGAGAGGGAAGGAGGGCTGTAAGGGGAGGAGGAGGCCCACATTTCTCTAACGAGTATAGAAATGTTGAGATAGGTTCTTTATTTACAAAGCTAAAGGGACTTATTACATTCAAATGCCACAGTGACGAAAAATTTTGTGGCTCACAATGCCTCTGCGTTGCATATACCACTTGTTAATTATTTCTGAAACATAAATAGTGCTACGACGACCTCCATGTATCAGTCACACATTGCGACAACTTTTGCAATCATCAAGATGCTTGGAACTGAAAGAAAATGTAGAACCCACAAGGAACAACTGCGAATAATGTGTTAGGAAGTATCATTTGCAGTGGCATATGTCATAAAAAGGCGTGTTTAGGACGGTTGCGAAGGTCGTAAGTGCCGCAGAGAGCTCATTCGGAGAGGGAAGGAGGGCTGTAAGGGGTGGAGGAGGCCCACATTTCTCTAACGAGTATAGAAATGTTGAGATAGGTCCATTATTTACAAAGCTAAAGGGACTTATTACATTCAAATGCCACAGTGACGAAAAATTTTGTGGCTCACAATGCCTCTGCGTTGCATATACCACTTGTTAAATATTTCTGAAACATAAATAGTGCTACGACGACCTCCATGTATCAGTCACACATTGCGACAACTTTTGGAATCATCAAGATGCTTGGAACTGAAAGAAAATGTAGAACCCACTAGGAACAACTGCGAATAATGTGTTAGGGAGTATCATTTGCGGTGGCATATGTCATAAAAAGGCGTGTTTAGGACGGTTGCGAAGGTCGTAAGTGCCGCAGAGAGCTCATTCGGAGAGGGAAGGAGAGCTGTAAGGGGAGGAGGGGGCCCACATTTCTCTAACGAGTATTGAAATGTTGAAATAGGTCCATTATTTACAAAGCTAAAGGGACTTATTACATTCAAATGCCACAGTGACGAAAAATTTTGTGGCTCACAATGCCTCTGCGTTGCATATACCACTTGTTAAATATTTCTGAAACATAAATAGTGCTACGACGACCTCCATGTATCAGTCACACATTGCGACAACCTTTGCAATCATCAAGATCCTTGGAACTGAAAGAGAATTTAGAACCCACAAGGAACAACTGCGAATAATGTGTTAGGAAGTATCATTTGCAATGGCATATGTCATAAAAAGGCGTTTTTAAGACGGTGGCAAGTTCGCAATTGCCACAGAAGGCTCATTCGGAGAGGGAAGGAGGGCTGTAAGGGGAGGAGGAGGCCCACATTTCTCTAACGAGTATAGAAATGTTGAGACAGGTACTTTAATTTCAAAGCTAAAGGGACTTATTACATTCAAATGCCACAGTGACGAAAAATTTTGTGGCTCACAATGCCTCTGCGTTGCATATACCACTTGTTAAATATTTCTGATACATAAATAGTGCTACGACGACCTCCATGTATCAGTCACACATTGCGTCAACTGTTGGAATCATCAAGGTCCTTGGAACTGAGAACAAATTTAGAACCCACAAGGGGCAACTGCGAATAATGTGTTAGGAAGTATCATTTACAGTGGCATATGTCATAAAAACGCGTGTTTAGGACGGTGGCAAGTTCGCAATTGCCGCAGAAGGCTCATTCGGAGAGGGAAGGAGGGCTGTAAGGGGAGGAGGAGGCCCACATTTCTCTAACGAGTATAGAAATGTTGAGACAGGTACTTTATTTACAAAGCTAAAGGGACTTACTACATTCAAATGCCACAGTGACGAAAAATTTTGTGGCTCACAATGCCTTTGCGTTGCATATACCACTTGTTAAATATTTCTGAAACATAAATAGTGCTACGTCGACCTCCATGTATCAGTCACACATTGCGACAACTTTTGAAATCATCAAGATCCTTGGAACTGAAAGATAATTTAGAACCCACAAGGAACAACTGCGAATAATGTGTTAGGAAGTATCATTTGCAGTGGCATATATCATAAAGTCGCGTGTTTAGGATGGTTGCGTAGGTCGTAAGTGCCGCAGAGAGCTCATTCGGAGAGGGAAGGAGGGCTGTAAGGGGAGGAGGAGGCCCACATTTCTCTAACGAGTATAGAAATGTTGAGATAGGTTCTATATTTACAAAGCTAAAGGGACTTATTACAATCAAATGCCACAGTGACAAAAATTTTGTGGCTCACAATGCCTCTGTGTTGCATATACCACTTGTTAAATATTTCTGAAACATAAATAGTGCTACGACGACCTCCATGTACCAGTCACACATTGCGACAACTTTTGGAATCATCAAGATCCTTGGAACTGAAAGAAAATATAGAACCCACAAGGTACAACTGCGAATAATGTGTTAAGAAGTATCTTTTGCAGTGGCATATGTCATAAAAAGGCGTGTTTAGGACGGTTGCGTAGGTCGTAAGTGCCGCAGAGAGCTCATTCGGAGAGGGAAGGCGGGCTGTAAGGGGAGGAGGAGGCCCATACTTCTCTAACGAGTATAGATATGTTGAGATAGGTTCTTTATATACATAGCTAAAGGGACTTATTACATTGAAATGCCACAGTGACGAAAAATTTTGTGGCTCACAATGCCTCTGCGTTGCATATACCACTTGTTAAATATTTCTGAAACATAAATAGTGTTACGTCGACCTCCATGTATCAGTCACACATTACGACAACTTTTGCAATCATCAAGATCCTTGGAAGTGAAAGATAATTTAGAACCCGCAAGGAACAACTGCGAATAATGTGTTAGGAAGTATCATTTGCAGTGGCATATGTCGTAAAGACGCGTGTTTAGGATGGTTGCGTAGGTTGTAAGTGCCGCAGAGAGCTCATTCGGAGAGGGAAGGAGGGCTGTAAGGGGAGGAGGAGGCCCACATTTCTCTAAAGAGTATAGAAATGTTGAGACAGGTACTTTATTTACAATGCTAAAGGGACTTATTACATTTAAATGCTACAGTGACGAAAAATTTTGTGGCTCACAGTGCCTCTGCGTTGCATATACCACTTGTTAAATATTTCTGAAACATAAATAGTGTTTCGTCGACCTCCATGTATCAGTCACACATTGCGACAACTTTTGCAATCATCAAGATCCTTGGAACTGAAAGATAATTTAGAACCCACAAGGAACAACTGCGAATAATGTGTTAGGAAGTATCATTTGCAGTGGCATATGTCATAAAGACGCGTGTTTAGGATGGTTGCGTAGGTTGTACGTGCCGCAGAGAGCTCATTCGGAGAGGGAAGGAGGGCTGTAAGGGGAGGAGGAGGCCCACATTTCTCTAACGAGTATAGAAATGTTGAGATAGGTTCTTTATTTACAAAGCTAAAGGGACTTATTACATTCAAATGCCACAGTGACGAAAAATTTTGTGGGTCACAATGCCACTGCGTTGCATATACCACTTGTTAAATATTTCTGAAACATAAATAGTGCTACGACAACCTCCATGTATCAGTCACACATTGCGACAACTGTTGGAATCATCAAGATCCTTGGAACTGAAAGAAAATTTAGAACCCACAAGGAACAACTGCGAATAATGTGTTAGGAAGTATCGTTTGCAATGGCATATGTCACAAAGAGGCTTGTTTAGGACGGTTGCGTAGGTCGTAAGTGCCGCAGAGAGCACATTCGGAGAGGGAAGGCGGGCTGTAAGGGGAGGAGGAGGCCCACATTTCTCTAACGAGTATAGAAATGTTGAGATAGGTTCTTTATATACATAGCTAAAGGGACTTATTACATTGAAATGCCACAGTGACGAAAAATTTTGTGGCTCACAATGCCTCTGCGTTGGATATACCACTTGTTAAATATTTCTGAAACATAAATAGTGCTACGACGACCTCCATGTATCAGTCACACATTGCGACAACTTTTGGAATCACCAAGATCCTTGGAACTGAAAGAAAATTTAGAACCCACAAGGAACAACTGCGAAAAATGTGTTAGGAAGTATCATTTGCAGTGGCATATTTCATAAAAAGGCGTGTTTAGGATGGTTGCGTAGGTCGTAAGTGCCGCAGACAGCTCATTCGGACAGGGATGGATGGCTGTAAGGGGAGGAGGAGGCCCATATTTCTGTAACGAGTATAGAAATGTTGAGATAGGTTCTTTATATACATAGCTAAAGGGACTTATTACATTCAAATGCCACACTGACGAAAAATTTTGTGTCTCACAATGCCTCTGCGTTGCATATACCACTTGTTAAATATTTCTGAAACATAAATAGTGCTACGATGACCTCCATGTATCAGTCACACATTGCGACAACCTTTGCAATCATCAAGATCCTTGGAACTGAAAGAAAATTTACAACCCACAAGGAACAACTGCGAATAATGTGTTAGGAAGTATCATTTGCAATGGCATATGTCATAAAAAGGCGTGTTTAGGACGGTGGCAAGTTCGCAATTGCCGCAGAAGGCTCATTCGGAGAGGGAAGGAGGGCTGTAAGGGGAGGAGGAGGCCCACATTTCTCTAACGAGTTTAGAAATGTTGAGATAGGTTCTTTATTTACAAAGCTAAAGGGACTTATTACATTCAAATGCCACAGTGACGAAAAATTTTGTGGGTCACAATGCCACTGCGTTGCATATACCACTTGTTAAATATTTCTGAAACATAAATAGTGCTACGACAACCTCCATGTATCAGTCACACATTGCGACAACTGTTGGAATCATCAAGATCCTGGGAACTGAAAGATAATTTAGAACCCACAAGGAACAACTGCGAATAATGTGTTAGGAAGTATCATTTGCAGTGGCATATGTCATAAAGACGCGTGTTTAGGATGGTTGCGTTTGTCGTAAGTGCCGCATAGTGCTCATTCGGAGAGGGAAGGGGGGCTGTAAGGGGAGGAGGAGGCCCACATTTCTCTAACGAGTATAGAAATGTTGAGATATGTTCTTTATTTACAAAGCTAACGGGACTTATTACATTCAAGCGCCACAGTGACGAAAAATTTTGTGAGTCACAATGCCACTGCGTTGCATATACCACTTGTTAAATATTTCTGAAACATAAATAGTGCTACGACAACCTCCATGTATCAGTCACACATTGCGACAACTGTTGGAATCATCAAGATCCTTGGAACTGAAGGATAATTTAGAACCCACAAGGAACAACTGCGAATAATGTGTTAGGAAGTATCATTTGCAGTGGCAAATGTCATAAAGACGCGGGTTTAGGATGGTTGCGTAGGTCGTAAGTGCCGCAGAGAGCTCATTCAAAGTGGGAAGGAGGGCTGTAAGGGGAGGAGGAGACCCACATTTCTCTAACGAGTATAGAAATGTTAAGATAGGTTCTTTATTTACAAAGCTAAAGGGACTTATTGTATTCAAATGCCACAGTGACGAAAAATTTTGTGCCTCACAATGCCTCTGCGTTGCATATACCACTTGTTAAATATTTCTGAAACATAAATAGTGCTACGACGACCTCCATGTATCAGTCACACATTGCGACAACTTTTGGAATCATCAAGATCCTTGGAACTGAAAGAAAATTTAGAACCCACAAGGAACAACTGCGAATAATGTGTTAGGAAGTATCATTTGCAGTGGCATATGTCATAAAAAGGCATGTTAAGGACGGTTGCATAGGTTGTAAGTGCCGCAGAGGGTTCATTCGGAGAGGGAAGAAGGGCTGTAAGGGGAGGAGGAGGCCCACATTTCTCCAACGAGTATAGAAATGTTGAGTAGGTTCTTTATTTACAAAGCTAAAGGGACTTATTACATTCAAATGGCACAGTGACGAAAAATTTTGTGGCTCACAATGCCTCTGCGTTGCATATACCACTTGTTAAATATTTCTGAAACATAAATAGTGCTACGTCGACCTCCATGTACCAGTCACACATTGCGACAACTTTTGGAGTCATGAAAATCCTTGGAACTGAAAGAAAATTTAGAACCCACAAGGAACAACTGCGAATAATGTGTTAGGAAGTATCATTTGCAATGGCATATGTCATAAAAAGGCGTGTTTAGGACGGTTACAAGTTCGCAATTGCCGCAGAAGGTTCATTCGGAGAGGGAAGGAGGGCTGTAAGGGGAGGAGGAGGCCCACATTTCTCTAACGAGTATAGAAATGTTGAGATAGGTTCTTTATTTACAAAGCTAAAGGGACTTATTACATTCAAATGCCACAGTGACGAAAAATTTTGTGGCTCACAATGTCTCTGCGTTGCATATACCACTTGTTAAATATTTCTGAAACATAAATAGTGCTACGTCGACCTCCATGTATCAGTCACACATTGCGACAACTTTTGGAGTCATGAAAATCCTTGGAACTGAAAGAAAATTTAGAACCCACAAGGAACAACTGCGAATAATGTGTTAGGAAGTATCATTTGCAGTGGCATATGTCATAAAGACGCGTGTTTAGGATGGTTGCGTAGGTCGTAAGTGCCGCAGAGAGCTCATTCGGAGAGGGATGGATGGCTGTAAGGGGAGGAGGAGGCCCATATTTCTCTAACGAGTATAGAAATGTTGAGATAGGTTCTTTATATACATAGCTAAAGGGACTTATTACATTCAAATGCCACACTGACGAAAAATTTTGTGGCTCACAATGCCTCTGCGTTGCATATACCACTTGTTAAATATTTCTGAAACATAAATAGTGCTACGACGACCTCCATGTATCAGTCACACATTGCGACAACCTTTGCAATCATCAAGATCCTTGGAACTGAAAGAAAATTTACAACCCACAAGGAACAACTGCGAATAATGTGTTAGGAAGTATCATTTGCAATGGCATATGTCATAAAAAGGCGTGTTTAGGACGGTGGCAAGTTCGCAATTGCCGCAGAAGGCTGATTCGGAGAGGGAAGGAGGGCTGTAAGGGGAGGAGGAGGCCCACATTTCTCTAACGAGTATAGAAATGTTGAGATAGGTTCTTTATTTACAAAGCTAACGGGACTTATTACATTCAAACGCCACAGTGACGAAAAATTTTGTGAGTCACAATGCCACTGCGTTGCATATACCACTTGTTAAATATTTCTGAAACATAAATAGTGCTACGACAACCTCCATGTATCAGTCACACATTGCGACAACTGTTGGAATCATCAAGATCCTTGGAACTGAAGGATAATTTAGAACCCACAAGGAACAACTGCGAATAATGTGTTAGGAAGTATCATTTGCAGTGGCATATGTCATAAAGACGCGGGTTTAGGATGGTTGCGTAGGTCGTAAGTGCCGCAGAAAGCTCATTCGGAGTGGGAAGGAGGGCTGTAAGGGGAGGAGGAGGCCCACAATTCTCAACCGAGTATAGAAATGTTGAGATAGGTTCTTTATTTACAAAGCTAAAGGGACTTATTGTATTCAAACGCCACAGTGACGAAAAATTTTGTGGCTCACAATGCCTCTGCGTTGCATATACCACTTGTTAAGTATTTCTGAAACATAAATAGTGCTACGACGACCTCCATGTATCAGTCACACATTGCGACAACCTTTGCAATCATCAAGATCCTTGGAACTGAAAGAAAATTTACAACCCACAAGGAACAACTGCGAATAATGTGTTAGGAAGTATCATTTGCAATGGCATATGTCATAAAAAGGCGTGTTTAGGACGGTGGCAAGTTCGCAATTGCCGCAGAAGGCTCATTCGGAGAGGGAAGGAGGGCTGTAAGGGGAGGAGGCCCACATTTCTCTAACGAGTATAGATATGTTGAGATAGGTTCTTTATTTACAAAGCTAAAGGGACTTATTACATTCAAACGCCACAGTGACGAAAAATTTTGTGGCTCACAATGCCACTGCGTTGCATATACCACTTGTTAAATATTTCTGAAACATAAATAGTGCTACGACAACCTCCATGTATCAGTCACACATTGCGACAACTGTTGGAATCATCAAGATCCTTGGAACTGAAGGATAATTTAGAACCCACAAGGAACAACTGCGAATAATGTGTTAGGAAGTATCATTTGCAGTGGCATATGTCATAAAGACGCGGGTTTAGGATGGTTGCGTAGGTCGTAAGTGCCGCAGAGAGCTCATTCGGAGTGGGAAGGAGGGCTGTAAGGGGAGGAGGAGGCCCACATTTCTCTAACGAGTATAGAAATGTTGAGATAGGATCTTTATTTACAAAGCTAAAGGGACTTATTACATTCAAATGCCACAGTGACGAAAAATTTTGTGGCTCACAATGCCTCTGCGTTGCATATACCACTTGTTAAGTATTTCTGAAACATAAATAGTGCTACGACGACCTCCATGTGTCAGTCACACATTGCGACAACCTTTGCAATCATCAAGATCCTTGGAACTGAAAGAAAATTTACAACCCACAAGGAACAACTGCGAATAATGTGTTAGGAAGTATCATTTGCAGTGGCATATGTCATAAAAAGGCATGTTAAGGACGGTTGCATAGGTTGTAAGTGCCGCAGAGGGTTCATTCGGAGAGGGAAGAAGGGCTGTAAGGGGAGGAGGAGGCCCACATTTCTCTAACGAGTATAAAAATGTTGAGATAGGTTCTTTATATACATAGCTAAAGGGACTTATTACATTGAAATGCCACAGTGACGAAAAATTTTGTGGCTCACAATGCCTCTGCGTTGGATATACCACTTGTTAAATATTTCTGAAACATAAATAGTGCTACGACGACCTCCATGTATCAGTCACACATTGCGACAACTTTTGGAATCACCAAGATCCTTGGAACTGAAAGAAAATTTAGAACCCACAAGGAACAACTGCGAAAAATGTGTTAGGAAGTATCATTTGCAGTGGCATATTTCATAAAAAGGCGTGTTTAGGACGGTTGCGTAGGTCGTAAGTGCCGCAGAGAGCTCATTCGGAGAGGGATGGATGGCTGTAAGGGGAGGAGGAGGCCCATATTTCTGTAACGAGTATAGAAATGTTGAGATAGGTTCTTTATATACATAGCTAAAGGGACTTATTACATTGAAATGCCACACTGACGAAAAATTTTGTGGCTCACAATGCCTCTGCGTTGCATATACCACTTGTTAAATATTTCTGAAACATAAATAGTGCTACGACGACCTCCATGTATCAGTCACACATTGCGACAACTTTTGGAATCATCAAGATCCTTGGAACTGAAAGAAAATTTAGAACCCACAAGGAACAACTGCGAATAATGTGTTAGGAAGTATCATTTGCAATAGCATATGTCATAAAAAGGCGTGTTTAGGACGGTTACAAGTTCGCAATTGCCGCAGAAGGCTCATTCGGAGAGGGAAGGAGGGCTGTAAGGGGAGGAGGAGGCCCACATTTCTCTAACGAGTATAGAAATGTTGAGATAGGTTCTTTATTTACAAAGCTAAAGGGACTTATTACATTCAAATGCCACAGTGACGAAAAATTTTGTGGTTCACAATGCCACTGCGTTGCATATGCCACTTGTTAAATATTTCTGAAACTTAAATAGTGCTACGACAACCTCCATGTATCAATCACACATTGCGACAACTGTTGGAATCATCAAGATCCTGGGAACTGAAAGAAAATTTAGAACCCACAAGGAACAACTGCGGATAATGTGTTAGGAAGTATCATTTGCAGTGGCATATGTCATAAAGACGCGTGTTTAGGATGGTTGCGTAGGTCGTAAGTGCCGCAGAGAGCTCATTCGGAGAAGGAAGGAGGGCTGTAAGGGGAGGAGGAGGCCCACATTTCTCTAACGAGTATAGAAATGTTGAGATAGGTTCTTTATTTACAAAGCTAAAGGGACTTATTACATTCTAACGCCACAGTGACGAAAAATTTTGTGAGTCACAATGCCACTGCGTTGCATATACCACTTGTTAAATATTTCTAAAACATAAATAGTGCTACGACAACCTCCATGTATGAGTCACACATTGCGACAACTGTTGGAATCATCAAGATCCTTGGAACTGAAAGATATTTTAGAACCCACAAGGAACAACTGCGAATAATGTGTTAGGAAGTATCATTTGCAGTGGCATTTGTCATAAAAAGGCGTGTTTAGGACGGTTGCGTAGGTCGTAAGTGCCGCAGAGAGTCCATTCGGGGAACGAAGGAGGGCTGTAAGGGGAGGAGGAGGCCCACTTTTCTCTAACGAGTATAGAAATGTTGAGATAGGTTCTTTATTTACAAAGCTAAAGGGACTTATTGCATTCAAATGCCACAGTGACAAAACATTTTGTGGCTCACAATGCCTCTGCGTTGCAAATACCACTTGTTAAATATTTCTGAAACATAAATAGTGCTACGACGACCTCCATGTATCAGTCACACATTGCGACAAATTTTGGAATCATCAAGATCCTTGGAACTGAAAGAAAATTTAGAACCCACAAGGAACAACTGCGAATAATGTGTTAGGAAGTATAATTTGCAGTGGCATATGTCATAAAAAGGCGTGTTTAGGACGGTTGCGTAGGTCGTAAGTGCCGCAGAGAGTCCATTCGAAGAGGGAAGGAGGGCTGTAAGGGGAGGAAGAGGCCCACTTTTCTCTAACGAGTATAGAAATGTTGAGATAGGTTCTTTATTTACAAAGTTAAAGGGACTTATTACATTCAAATGCCACAGTGACGAAAAATTTTGCGGCTCACAATGCCTCTGCGTTGCATATACCACTTGTTAAATATTTCTGAAACATAAATAGTGCTACGACGACCTCCATGTATCAGTCACACATTGCGACAAGTTTTGGAATCATCAAGATCCTTGGAACTGAAAGAAAATTTAGAACCCACAAGGAACAACTGCGAATAATGTGTTAGGAAGTATCATTTGCAGTAGCATATGTCATAAAAAGGCGTGTTTAGGGCGGTTGCGTAGGTCGTAAGTGCCGCAGAGAGTCCATTCGGAGAGGGAAGGAGGGCTGTAAGGGGAGGAGGAGGCCCACTTTTCTCTAACGAGTATAGAAATGTTGAGATAGGTTCTTTATTTACAAAGCTAAAGGGACTTATTACATTCAAATGCCACAGTGACGAAAAATTTTGTGCCTCACAATGCCTCTGCGTTGCATATACCACTTGTTAAATATTTCTGAAACATAAATAGTGCTACGACGACCTCCATGTATCAGTCACACATTGCGACAAGTTTTGGAATCATCAAGATCCTTGGAACTGAAAGAAACTTTAGAACCCAAAAGGAACAACTGCGAATAATGTGTTAGGAAGTTTCATTTGCAGTGGCATATGTCATAAAAAGGCGTGTTTAGGCCGGTTGCGTAGGTCGTAAGTGCCGCAGAGAGCTCATTCGGAGAGGGAAGGAGGGCTGTAAGGGGAGGTGGAGGCCCACATTTCTCTAACGAGTATAGAAATGTTGAGATAGGTTCTTTATTTACAAAGCTAAAGGGACTTATTACATTCAAATGCCACAGCGACGAAAAATTTTGCGGCTCACAATGCCTCTGCGTTGCATATACCACTTGTTAAATATTTCTGAAACATAAATAGTGCTACGACGACCTCCATGTATCAGTCACACATTGCGACAACTTTTGGAATCACCAAGATCCTTGGAACTGAAAGAAAATTTAGAACCCACAAGGAACAACTGCGAAAAATGTGTTAGGAAGTATCATTTGCAGTGGCATATTTCATAAAAAGGCGTGTTTAGGACGGTTGCGTAGGTCGTAAGTGCCGCAGAGAGCTCATTCGGAGAGGGATGGATGGCTGTAAGGGGAGGAGGAGGCCCATATTTCTGTAACGAGTATAGAAATGTTGAGATAGGTTCTTTATATACATAGCTAAAGGGACTTATTACATTGAAATGCCACACTGACGAAAAATTTTGTGGCTCACAATGCCTCTGCGTTGCATATACCACTTGTTAAATATTTCTGAAACATAAATAGTTCTACGACGACCTCCATGTACCAGTCACACATTGCGACAACCTTTGCAATCATCAAGATCCTCGGAACTGAAAGAAAATTTACAACCCACAAGGAACAACTGCTAATAATGTGTTAGGAAGTATCATTTGCAAAGGCATATGTCATAAAAAGGCGTGTTTAGGACGGAGGCAAGTTCGCAATTGCCGCAGAAGGCTCATTCGGAGAGGGAAGGAGGGCTGTAAGGGGAGGAGGAGGCCCACATTTCTCTAACGAGTATAGAAATGTTGAGATAGGTTCTTTATTTACAAAGCTAAAGGGACTTATTACATTCAAACGCCACAATGACGAAAAATTTCGTGAGTCACAATGCCACTGCGTTGCATATACCACTTGTTAAATATTTCTGAAACATAAATAGTGCTACGACAACCTCCATGTATCAGTCACACATTGCGACAACTGTTGGAATCATCAAGATCCTTGGAACTGAAGGATAATTTAGAACCCACAAGGAACAACTCCGAATAATGTGTTAGGAAGTATCATTTGCAGTGGCATATGTCATAAAGACGCGGGTTTAGGATGGTTGCGTAGGTCGTAACTGCCGCAGAGAGCTCATTCGGAGTGGGAAGGAGGGCTGTAAGGGGAGGAGGAGGCCCACATTTCTCTAACGAGTATAGAAATGTTGAGATAGGTTCTTTATTTGCAAAGCTAAAGGGACTTATTGTATTCAAATGCCACAGTGACGAAAAATTTTGTGGCTCACAATGCCTCTGCGTTGCATATACCACTTGTTAAGTATTTCTGAAACATAAATAGTGCTACGACGACCTCCATGTACCAGTCACACATTGCGACAACTTTTGGAATCATCAAGATCCTTGGAACTGAAAGAAAATATAGAACCCACAAGGAACAACTGCGAATAATGTGTTAGGAAGTATCATTTGCAGTGGCATATGTCATAAAAAGGCGTGTTTAGGACGGTTGCGTAGATCGTAAGTGCCGCAGAGAGCTCATTCGGAGTGGGAAGGCGGGCTGTAAGGGGTGGAGGAGGCCCATATTTCTCTAACGAGTATAGAAATGTTGAGATAGGTTCTTTATATACATAGCTAAAGGGACTTATTACATTGAAATGCCACAGTGACGAAAAATTTTGTGGCTCACAATGCCTCTGCGTTGCATATACCACTTGTTAAATATTTCTGAAACATAAATAGTGCTACGTCGACCTCCATGTATCAGTCACACATTGCGACAACTTTTGGAGTCATGAAAATCCTTGGAACTGAAAGAAAATTTAGAACCCACAAGGAACAACTGCGAATAATGTGTTAGGAAGTATCATTTGCAATGGCATATGTCATAAAAAGGCGTGTTTAGGACGGTGGCAAGTTCGCAATTGCCGCAGAAGGCTCATTCGGAGAGGGAAGGAGGGCTGTAAGGGGAGGATGAGGCCCACATTTCTCTAACGAGTATAGAAATGTTGAGATAGGTTCTTTATTTACAAAGCTAAAGGGACTTATTACATTCAAATGCCACAGTGACGAAAAATTTTGTGGTTCACAATGCCACTGCGTTGCATATGCCACTTGTTAAATATTTCTGAAACATAAATAGTGCTACGACAACCTCCATGTATCAGTCACACATTGCGACAACTGTTGGAATCATCAAGATCCTGGGAACTGAAAGATAATTTAGAACCCACAAGGAACAACTGCGAATAATGTGTTAGGAAGTATCATTTGCAGTGGCATATGTCATAAAGACGCGTGTTTAGGATGGTTGCGTAGGTCGTAAGTGCCGCAGAGAGCTCATTCGGAGAGGGAAGGAGGGCTGTAAGGGGAGGAGGAGGCCCACATTTCTCTAACGAGTATAGAAATGTTGAGATAGGTTCTTTATTTACAAAGCTAAAGGGACTTATTACATTCAAACGCCACAGTGACGAAAAATTTTGTGAGTCACAATGCCACTGCGTTGCATATACCACTTGTTAAATATTTCTGAAACATAAATAGTGCTACGACAACCTCAATGTATCAGTCACACATTGCGACAACTGTTGGAATCATCAAGATCCTTGGAACTGAAAGATATTTTAGAACCCACAAGGAACAACTGCGAATAATGTGTTAGGAAGTATCATTTGCAGTGGCATTTGTCATAAAAAGGCGTGTTTACGACGGTTGCGTAGGTCGTAAGTGCCGCAGAGAGTCCATTCGGAGAGGGAAGGAGGGCTGTAGGGGGAGGAGGAGGCCCACTTTTCTCTAACGAGTATAGAAATGTTGAGATAGGTTCTTTATTTACAAAGCTAAAGGGACTTATTACATTCAAATGCCACAGTGACGAAAAATTTTGTGGCTCACAATGCCTCTGCGTTGCAAATACCACTTGTTAAATATTTCTGAAACATAAATAGTGCTACGACGACCTCCATGTATCAGTCACACATTGCGACAAATTTTGGAATCATCAAGATCCTTGGAACTGAAAGAAAATTTAGAACCCACAAGGAACAACTGCGAATAATGTGTTAGGAAGTATCATTTGCAGTGGCATATGTCATAAAAAGGCGTGTTTAGGACGGTTGCGTAGGTCGTAAGTGCCGCAGAGAGTCCATTCCGAGAGGGAAGGAGGGCTGTAAGGGGAGGAAGAGGCCCACTTTTCTCTAACGAGTATAGAAATGTTGAGATAGGTTCATTATTTACAAAGCTAAAGGGACTTATTACATTCAAATGCCACAGTGACGAAAAATTTTGCGGCTCACAATGCCTCTGCGTTGCATATACCACTTGTTAAATATTTCTGAAACATAAATAGTGCTACGACGACCTCCATGTATCAGTCACACATTGCGACAAGTTTTGGAATCATCAAGATCCTTGGAACTGAAAGAAAATTTAGAACCCACAAGGAACAACTGCGAATAATGTGTTAGGAAGTATCATTTGCAGTGGCATATGTCATAAAAAGGCGTGTTTAGGGCGGTTGCGTAGGTCGTAAGGGCCGCAGAGAGTCCATTCGGAGAGGGAAGGAGGGCTGTAAGGGGAGGAGGAGGCCCACTTTTCTCTAACGAGTATAGAAATGTTGAGATAGGTTCTTTATTTACATAGCTAAAGGGACTTATTACATTCAAATGCCATAGTGACGAAAAATTTTGTGGCTCACAATGCCTCTGCGTTGCATATACCACTTATTAAATATTTCTGAAGCGTAAATAGTGCTACGACGACCTCCATGTATCAGTCACACATTGCGACAAGTTTTGGAATCATCAAGATCCTTGGAACTGAAAGAAAATTTAGAACCCACAAGGAACATCTGCGAATAATGTGTTAGGAAGTATCATTTGCAGTGGCATATGTCATAAAAAGGCGTATTTAGGACGGTTGCGTAGGTCGTAAGTGCCGCAGAGAGCTCATTCGGAGAGGGAAGGAGGGCTGTAAGGGGATGTGGAGGCCCACATTTCTCTAACGAGTATAGAAATGTTGAGATAGGTTCGTTATTTACATAGCTAACGGGACTTATTACATTCAAATGCCACAGTGACGAAAAATTTTGTGGCTCACAATGCCTCTGCGTTGCATATACCACTTGTTAAATATTTCTGAAACATAAATAGTGCTACGACGACCTCCATGTATCAGTCACACATTGCGACAAGTTTTGGTATCATCAAGATCCTTGGAACTGAAAGAAAATTTAGAACCCACAAGGAACAACTGCGAATAATGTGTTAGGAAGTATCATTTGCAGTGGCATATGTCATAAAAAGGCGTGTTTAGGACGGTTGCGTAGGTCGTAAGTGCCGCAGAGAGCTCATTCGTAGAGGGAATAAGGGCTGTAAGGGGAAGTGGAGGCCCACATTTCTCTAACGAGTATAGAAATGTTGAGATAGGCTCCTTATTTACAAAGCTAAAGGGACTTATTACATTCAAATGCCACAGTGACGAAAAATTTTGTGGCTCACAATGACTCTGCGTTGCATATACCACTTGTTAAATATTTCTGAAACATAAATAGAGCTACGACGACCTCCATGTATCAGTCACACATTGCGACAACTTTTGCAATCATCAAGATCCTTGGAACTGAAAGAAAATTTAGAACCCACAAGGAACAACTGCGAATAATGTGTTAGGAAGTATCATTTGCAGTGGCATATGTCATAAAAACGCGTGTTTAGGACTGTTGCGTAGGTCGTAAGTGCCGCAGAGAGCTCATTCGGAGAGGGAAGGAGGGCTGTAAGGGGTGGAGGAGGCCCACATTTCTCTAACGTGTATAGAAATATTGAGATAGGTTCTTTATTTACAAGGCTAAAGGGACTTATTACATTCAAATTCCACAGTGACGAAAAATTTTGAGGCTCACAATGCCTCTGCGTTGCATATACCACTTGTTAAATATTTCTGAAACATAAATAGAGCTACGACGCCCTCCATGTATCAGTCACACATTGCGACAACTGTTGGAATCATCAAGATCCTTGGAACTGAAAGAAAATTTAGAACCCACAAGGAACAACTGCGAATAATGTGCTACGAAGTATCATTTGCAGTGGCATATGTCACAAAAAGGCGTGTTTAGGACGGTTGCGTAGGTCGTAAGTGCCGCAGAGAGATCATTGTGAGAGGGAAGGAGGGCTGTAAGGGGAAGAGGAGGCCCACATTTCTCTAACGAGTATAGAAATGTTGGGATAGGTTCTTTATTTACAAAGCTAAAGGGACTTATTACATTCAACTGCCACAGTGACGAAAAATATTGTGGCTCACAATGCCTCTGCGTTGCATATACCACTTGTTAAATATTTCTGAAACATAAATAGTGCTACGACGACCTCCATGTATCAGTCACACATTGCGACAACTTTTGGAATCATCAAGATCCTTGGAACTGAAAGAAAATTTAGAACCCACAAGGAACAACTTCGAATAATGTGTTAAGAAGTATCATTTGCAGTGGCATATGTCATACAAAGACGTGTTTAGGACGATTGTGTAGGTCGTAAGTCCCGCAGAGAGCTCATTCGGTGAGGGAAGGAGGGCTGTAAGGGGAAGAGGAGGCCCACCTTTCTCTAACGAGTATTGAAATGTTGGGATAGGTTCTTTATTTACAAAGCTAAAGGGACTTATTACATTCAACTGCCACAGTGACGAAAAATATTGTGGCTCACAATGCCTCTGCGTTGCATATACCACTTGTTAAATATTTCTGAAACATAAATAGTGCTACGAGGACCTCCATGTATCAGTCACGCATTACGACAACTTTTGGAATCATCAAGATCCTTGGAACTGAAAGAAAATTTACAACCCACAAGGACAACTGCGAATAATTTTTAGGAAGTAACATTTGCAGTGGCATATGTCATAAAAAGGCGTGTTTAGGACGGTTGCGTAGGTCGTAAGTGCCGCAGAGAGCTCATTCGGAGAGGGAAGGAGGGCTGTAAGGGGAGGAGGAGGCCCACATTTCTCTATCGAGTATAGAAATGTTGAGATAGGTTCTTTATTTACAAAGCTAAAGGGACTTATTACATTCAAATGCCACAGTAACGAAAAATTTTGTGGCTCACAATGACTCTGCGTTGCATATTCCATTTGTTAAATATTTCTGAAACATAAATAGTGCTACGACGACCTCCATGTATCAGTCACACATTGCGAATTCTTTTAGAATCATCAAGATTCTTGGAACTGAAAGAAAATTTAGAACCCACAAGGAACAACTGCGAATAATGTGTTAGGAAGTATCATTTGCAGTGGCATTTGTCATAAAAAGGCGTGTTTACGACGGTTGCGTAGGTCGTAAGTGCCGCAGAGAGTCCATTCGGAGAGGGAAGGAGGGCTGTAGGGGGAGGAGGAGGCCCACTTTTCTCTAACGAGTATAGAAATGTTGAGATAGGTTCTTTATTTACAAAGCTAAAGGGACTTATTACATTCAAATGCCACAGTGACGAAAAATTTTGTGGCTCACAATGCCTCTGCGTTGCAAATACCACTTGTTAAATATTTCTGAAACATAAATAGTGCTACGACGACCTCCATGTATCAGTCACACATTGCGACAAATTTTGGAATCATCAAGATCCTTGGAACTGAAAGAAAATTTAGAACCCACAAGGAACAACTGCGAATAATGTGTTAGGAAGTATCATTTGCAGTGGCATATGTCATAAAAAGGCGTGTTTAGGACGGTTGCGTAGGTCGTAAGTGCCGCAGAGAGTCCATTCCGAGAGGGAAGGAGGGCTGTAAGGGGAGGAAGAGGCCCACTTTTCTCTAACAAGTATAGAAATGTTGAGATAGGTTCATTATTTACAAAGCTAAAGGGACTTATTACATTCAAATGCCACAGTGACGAAAAATTTTGCGGCTCACAATGCCTCTGCGTTGCATATACCACTTGTTAAATATTTCTGAAACATAAATAGTGCTACGACGACCTCCATGTATCAGTCACACATTGCGACAAGTTTTGGAATCAT
The DNA here is from genome assembly GCF_023864345.2 of Schistocerca serialis cubense. Lineage (NCBI taxonomy): Eukaryota > Metazoa > Arthropoda > Insecta > Orthoptera > Acrididae > Schistocerca > Schistocerca serialis. The sequence goes on along the minus strand of NC_064639.1, from coordinate 115,288,598 downwards.
CAAGATCCTTGGAACTGAAAGAAAATTTAGAACCCACAAGGAACAACTGCGAATAATGTGTTAGGAAGTATCATTTGCAGTGGCATATGTCATAAAAAGGCGTGTTTAGGGCGGTTGCGTAGGTCGTAAGGGCCGCAGAGAGTCCATTCGGAGAGGGAAGGAGGGCTGTAAGGGGAGGAGGAGGCCCACTTTTCTCTAACGAGTATAGAAATGTTGAGATAGGTTCTTTATTTACATAGCTAAAGGGACTTATTACATTCAAATGCCATAGTGACGAAAAATTTTGTGGCTCACAATGCCTCTGCGTTGCATATACCACTTATTAAATATTTCTGAAGCGTAAATAGTGCTACGACGACCTCCATGTATCAGTCACACATTGCGACAAGTTTTGGAATCATCAAGATCCTTGGAACTGAAAGAAAATTTAGAACCCACAAGGAACATCTGCGAATAATGTGTTAGGAAGTATCATTTGCAGTGGCATATGTCATAAAAAGGCGTATTTAGGACGGTTGCGTAGGTCGTAAGTGCCGCAGAGAGCTCATTCGGAGAGGGAAGGAGGGCTGTAAGGGGATGTGGAGGCCCACATTTCTCTAACGAGTATAGAAATGTTGAGATAGGTTCGTTATTTACATAGCTAACGGGACTTATTACATTCAAATGCCACAGTGACGAAAAATTTTGTGGCTCACAATGCCTCTGCGTTGCATATACCACTTGTTAAATATTTCTGAAACATAAATAGTGCTACGACGACCTCCATGTATCAGTCACACATTGCGACAAGTTTTGGTATCATCAAGATCCTTGGAACTGAAAGAAAATTTAGAACCCACAAGGAACAACTGCGAATAATGTGTTAGGAAGTATCATTTGCAGTGGCATATGTCATAAAAAGGCGTGTTTAGGACGGTTGCGTAGGTCGTAAGTGCCGCAGAGAGCTCATTCGTAGAGGGAATAAGGGCTGTAAGGGGAAGTGGAGGCCCACATTTCTCTAACGAGTATAGAAATGTTGAGATAGGCTCCTTATTTACAAAGCTAAAGGGACTTATTACATTCAAATGCCACAGTGACGAAAAATTTTGTGGCTCACAATGACTCTGCGTTGCATATACCACTTGTTAAATATTTCTGAAACATAAATAGAGCTACGACGACCTCCATGTATCAGTCACACATTGCGACAACTTTTGCAATCATCAAGATCCTTGGAACTGAAAGAAAATTTAGAACCCACAAGGAACAACTGCGAATAATGTGTTAGGAAGTATCATTTGCAGTGGCATATGTCATAAAAACGCGTGTTTAGGACTGTTGCGTAGGTCGTAAGTGCCGCAGAGAGCTCATTCGGAGAGGGAAGGAGGGCTGTAAGGGGTGGAGGAGGCCCACATTTCTCTAACGTGTATAGAAATATTGAGATAGGTTCTTTATTTACAAGGCTAAAGGGACTTATTACATTCAAATTCCACAGTGACGAAAAATTTTGAGGCTCACAATGCCTCTGCGTTGCATATACCAGTTGTTAAATATTTCTGAAACATAAATAGAGCTACGACGCCCTCCATGTATCAGTCACACATTGCGACAACTGTTGGAATCATCAAGATCCTTGGAACTGAAAGAAAATTTAGAACCCACAAGGAACAACTGCGAATAATGTGCTACGAAGTATCATTTGCAGTGGCATATGTCACAAAAAGGCGTGTTTAGGACGGTTGCGTAGGTCGTAAGTGCCGCAGAGAGATCATTGTGAGAGGGAAGGAGGGCTCTAAGGGGAAGAGGAGGCCCACATTTCTCTAACGAGTATAGAAATGTTGGGATAGGTTCTTTATTTACAAAGCTAAAGGGACTTATTACATTCAACTGCCACAGTGACGAAAAATATTGTGGCTCACAATGCCTCTGCGTTGCATATACCACTTGTTAAATATTTCTGAAACATAAATAGTGCTACGACGACCTCCATGTATCAGTCACACATTGCCACAACTTTTGGAATCATCAAGATCCTTGGAACTGAAAGAAAATTTAGAACCCACAAGGAACAACTTCGAATAATGTGTTAAGAAGTATCATTTGCAGTGGCATATGTCATACAAAGACGTGTTTAGGACGGTTGTGTAGGTCGTAAGTCCCGCAGAGAGCTCATTCGGTGAGGGAAGGAGGGCTGTAAGGGGAAGAGGAGGCCCACATTTCTCTAACGAGTATAGAAATGTTGGGATAGGTTCTTTATTTACAAAGCTAAAGGGACTTATTACATTCAACTGCCACAGTGACGAAAAATATTGTGGCTCACAATGCCTCTGCGTTGCATATACCACTTGTTAAATATTTCTGAAACATAAATAGTGCTACGAGGACCTCCATGTATCAGTCACGCATTACGACAACTTTTGGAATTATCAAGATCCTTGGAACTGAAAGAAAATTTACAACCCACAAGGACAACTGCGAATAATTTTTAGGAAGTAACATTTGCAGTGGCATATGTCATAAAAAGGCGTGTTTAGGACGGTTGCGTAGGTCGTAAGTGCCGCAGAGAGCTCATTCGGAGAGGGAAGGAGGGCTGTAAGGGGAGGAGGAGGCCCACATTTCTCTATCGAGTATAGAAATGTTGAGATAGGTTCTTTATTTACAAAGCTAAAGGGACTTATTACATTCAAATGCCACAGTAACGAAAAATTTTGTGGCTCACAATGACTCTGCGTTGCATATTCCATTTGTTAAATATTTCTGAAACATAAATAGTGCTACGACGACCTCCATGTATCAGTCACACATTGCGAATTCTTTTAGAATCATCAAGATTCTTGGAACTGAAAGAAAATTTAGAACCCACAAGGAACAACTGCGAATAATGTGTTAGGAAGTATCATTTGCAGTGGCATATGTCATAAAATGGCGTGTTTAGGACGGTGGCAAGTTCGCAATTGCCGCAGAAGGCTCATTCGGAGAGGGAAGGAGGGCTGTAAGGGGAGAAGGAGGCCCACATTTCTCTAACGAGTATAGAAATGTTGAGATAGTTTCTTTATTTACAAAGCTAAAGGGACTTATTACATTCAAATGCCACAGTGACGAAAAATTTTGTGGCTCACAATGTTTCTGCGTTTCATATACCACTTGTTAAATATTTCTGAAACATAAATAGAGCTACGACGACCTCCATGTATCAGTCACACATTGCGACAACTTTTGCAATCATCAAGATCCTTGGAACTGAAAGAAAATTTAGACCCCACAAGGAACAACTGCGGATAATGTGATAGGAAGTATCATTTGCAGTGGCATAAGTCATAAAAAGGCGTGTTTATAACGGTTGCGTAGGTCGTAAGTGCCGCAGAGAGCTCATTCGGAGAGGGAAGAAGGGCTGTAAGGGGAGGAGGAGGCCCACATTTCTCTAACGAGTATAGAAATATTGAGATAGGTTCTTTATATACAAAGCTAAAGGGACTTATTACATTCAACTGCTACAGTGACGAAACATTTTGTGGCTCACAATGCCTCTGTGTTGCATATACCACTTGTTAAATATTTCTGATACACAAATAGTGCTACGACGACCTCCATGTATCAGTCACACATTGCGACAACTTTTGGAATCATCAAGATCCTTGGAACTGAAAGAAAATTTAGAACCCACAAGGAACAACTGCGAATAATGTGTTAGGATGTATCATTTGCAGTGGCATATGTCATAAAAAGGCATGTTTAAGACGGTTGCGTAGGTCGTAAGTGCCGCAGAGAGCTCATTCGGAGAGGGAGGGAGGGCTGTAAGGGGAGGAGGAGACCCACATTTCTCTAACGAGTATAGAAATGTTGAGATAGGTTCTCTCTATACAAAGCTAAAGGGACTTATTACATTCAACTGCCACAGTGACGAAACATTTTGTGGCTCACAATGCCTCTGCGTTGCATATACCACTTGTTAAATATTTCTGAAACATAAATAGTGCTACGACGACCTCCATGTATCAGTCACACATTGCGACAACTGTTGGAATTATCAAGATCCTTGGAACTGAAAGAAAATTTAGAACCCACAAGGAACAACTGCGAATAATGTGTTAGGAAGTATCATTTGCAGTGTCATATGTCATAAAAAGGCGTGTTTAAGACGGTTGCGTAGGTCGTAAGTGCCGCAGGGAGCTCATTCGGAGAGGGAGGGAGGGCTGTAAGGGGAGGAGGAGGCCCACATTTCTCTAACGAGTATAGAAATGTTGAGATAGGTTCTTTATATACAAAGCTAAAGGGACTTATTACATTCAACTGCCACAGTGACGAAACATTTTGTGGCTCACAATGCCTCTGCGTTGCATATACCACTTGTTAAATATTTCTGAAACATAAATAGTGCTACGACGACCTCCATGTATCAGTCACACATTGCGACAACTTTTGGAATCATCAAGATCCTTGGAACTGAAAGAAAATTTAGAACCCACAAGGAACAACTGCGAATAATGTGTTAGGAAGTATCATTTGCAGTGGCATATGTCATAAAAAGGCGTGTTTAAGACGGTTGCGTAGGTCGTAAGTGCCGCAGAGAGCTCATTCGGAGAGGGAAGGAGGGCTGTAAGGGGAGGAGGAGGCCCACATTTCTCTAAAGAGTATAGAAATGTTGAGATAGGTTCTTTATTTACAAAGCTACAGGGAATTATTGCATTCAAATGCCACAGTGACGAAAAATTTTGTGGCTCACAATGCCTCTGCGTTTCATATACCACTTGTTAAATATTTCTGAAACATAAATAGTGCTACGACGACCTCCATGTATCAGTCACACATTGCGACAACATTTGGAATCATCAAGATCCTTGGAACTGAAAGAAAATTTAGAACCCACAAGGAACAACTGCGAATAATGTGTTAGGAAGTATCATTTGCAGTGGCATATGTCATAAAAACGCGTGTTTAGGACGGTGGCAAGTTCGCAATTGCCGCAGAAGGCTCATTCGGAGAGGGAAGGAGGGCTGTAAGGGGAGGAGGAGGCCCACATTTCACTAACGAGTATAGAAATGTTGAGATAGGTTCATTATATACAAAGCTAAAGGGACTTATTACATTCATATGCCACAGTGACGAAAAATTTTGTGGCTCACAATGCCTCTGCGTTGCATATACCACTTGTTAAATATTTCTGAAACATAAATAGTGCTACGACGACCTCGATGTATCAGTCACACAATTGCGACAACTTTTGGAATCGTCAAGATCCTTGCAACTGAAAGAAAATTTAGAACCCACAAGGAACAACTTCGAATAATGTGTTAAGAAGTAACATTTGCAGTGGCATATGTCATACAAAGACGTGTTTAGGACGGTTGCGTAGGTCGTAAGTGCCGCAGAGAGCTCATTCGGAGAGGGAAGGAGGGCTGTAAGGGGAGAGGGGCGGCAAACATTTCTCTAACGAGTATAGAAATGCTTAGATAGGTTCTTTATTTACAAAGCTAAAGGGACTTAATACTTTCAAATGCCACACTGACGACAAATTTTGATGCTCACAATGCCTCTGCGTTGCATATACCACTTGTTAAATATTTCTGAAACGTAAATAGTGCTACGACGACCTCCATGTATCAGTCACACATTGCGACAACTGTTGGAATCATCAAGATCCTTGGAACTGAAAGAAAATTTAGAACCCACAAGGAACAACTGCGAATAATGTGTTAGGAAGTATCATTTGCAGTGGCATATGTCATAAAAAGGCGTGTTTAGGACGGTTGCGTATGACGTAAGTGTCGCAGAGAGCTCATTCGGAGAGGGAAGGAGGGCTGTAAGGGGAGGAGGAGGCCCACATTTCTCTAACGAGTATAGAAATGTTGAGATAGGTTCTTTATTTACAAAGCTAAAGGGACTTATTACATTCAAATGTCACAGTGACGAAAAATTTTGTGGCTCACAATGCCTCTGCGTTGCATATACCACTAGTTAAATATTTCTGAAACATAAATAGTGCTACGACGACCTCCATGTATCAGTCACACATTGCGACAACTTTTGGAATCATCAAGATCCTTGGAACTGAAAGAAAATTTAGAACCCACAAGGAACAACTGCGAATAATTTGTTAGGAAGTAACATTTCCAGTGGCATATGTCATAAAAAGGCGTGTTTAGGACGGTTGCGTAGGTCGTAAGTGCCGCAGAGAGCTCATTCGGAGAGGGAAGGAGGGCTGTAAGGGGAGGAGGAGGCCCACATTTCTCTAACGAGTATAGAAATGATGAGATAGGTTCTTTATTTACAAAGCTAAAGGGACTTATTACATTCAAATGCCACAGTGACAAAAAATTTTGTGGCTCACAATGCCTCTGCGTTGCATATACCACTTGTTAAATATTTCTGAAACATAAATAGTGCTACGACGACCTCCATGTATCACTCACACATTGCGACAACTTTTGGAATCCTCAAGATCCTTGGAACTGAAAGAAAATTTAGAACCCACAAGGAACAACTGCGAATAATAAGTTAGGAAGTATCATTTGCAGTGGCATATGTCATAAAAAGGCGTGTTTAGGACGGTTGCGTAGGTCGTAAGTGAGCAGAGAACTCATTCGGAGAGGAAAGGAGGGCTGTAAGGGGAGGAGGAGGCCCACATTTCCCTAAAGAGTATAGAAATGTTGAGATAGGTTCTTTATTTACAAAGCTAAAGGGACTTATTACATTCAAATGCCACAGTGACGAAAAATTTTGTGGCTCACAATGCCTCTGCGTTGCATATACCACTTGTTAAATATTTCTGAAACATAAATAGTACTACGACGACCTCCATGTATCAGTCAGACATTGCGACAACTTTTGGAATCATCAAGATCCTTGGAAGTGAAAGAAAATGTAGAACCCACAAGGATTAACTGCGAATAATGTGTTTGGAAGTAACATTTGCAGTGGCATATGTCATAAAAAGGCGTGGTTAGGACGGTTGCGTAGGTCGTAAGTGCTGCAGAGAGCTCATTCGTAGAGGGAAGGAGGGCTGTAAGGGGAGGAGGAGGCCCACATTTCTCTAAAGAGTATAGAAATGTTGAGATAGGTTCTTTATTTACAAAGCCAAAGGGACTTATTACATTCAACTGCCACAGTGACGAAAAATATTGTGGCTCACAATGCCTCTGCGTTGCATATACCACTTGTTAATTATTTCTGAAACATAAATAGTGCTACGACGACCTTCATGTATCAGTCACACATTGCGACAACTTTTGGAATCATCAAGATCCTTGGAACTGAAAGAAAATTTAGAACCCACAAGGAACAACTGCGAATAATGTGTTAGGAAGTATCATTTGCAGTGGCATATGTCATAAAAAGGCGTGTTTAGGACGGTTGCGTAGGTCGTAAGTGCCGCAGAGAGCTCATTCGGAGAGGGAAGGAGGGCTGTAAGGGGAGGAGGAGGCACACATTTCTCTAAGGAGTGTACAAATGTTGAGATAGGTTCTTTATATACAAAGCTAAAGGGACTTATTACATTCAACTGCCACAGTGACGAAACATTTTGTGGCTCACAATGCCTCTGCGTTGCATATATCACTTGTTAAATATTTCTGAAACATAAATAGTGCTACGACGACCTCGATGTATCAGTCACACTTCGCGACAACTTTTGGAATCATCAAGATCCTTGGAAATGAAAGAAAATTTAGAACCCACAAGGAACAACTGCGAATAATGTGTTAGGAAGTATCATTTGCAGTGGCATATGTCATAAAAAGGCGTCTTTAGGACAGTTGCGTAGGTCGTAAGTGCCGCAGAGAGATCATTCGGAGAGGGAAGGAGGGCTGTAAGGGGAGGAGGAGGCCCACATTTCTCTAACGAGTATAGAAATGTTGAGATAGGTTCTTTATTTACAAAGCTAAAGGGACTTATTACATTCAAATGCCACAGTGACGAAAAATTTTGTGGCTCACAATGCCTCTGCGTTGCATATACCACTTGTTAAATATTTCTGAAACATAAATAGTGCTACGACGACCTCCATGTATCAGTCACACATTGCGACAACTATTGGAATCATCAAGATCCTTGGAAATGAAAGAAAATTTAGAACCCACAAGGAACAACTGCGAATAATGTGTTAAGAAGTATCATTTCCAGTGGCATATGTCATACAAAGACGTGTTTAGGACGGTTGCGTAGGTCGTAAGTGCCGCAGAGAGCTCATTCGGAGAGGGAAGGTGGGCTGTAAGGGGAGGAGGAGGCCCACATTTCTCTAACGAGTATAGAAATTTTGAGATAGGTTCTTTATTTACAAAGCTAAAGGGACTTATTACATTCAAATGCCACAGTGACGAAAAATTTGTGGCTCACAATGCCTCTGCGTTGCATATACCACTTGATAAATATTTCTGAAACATAAATAGTGCTACGACGACCTCCATGTATCAGTCACACATTGCGACAACATTTGGAATCATCAAGATCCTTGGAACTGAAAGAAAAATTAGAACCCACAAGGAACAACTGCGAATAATGTGTTAGGAAGTATCATTTGCAGTGGCATATGTCATAAAAAGGCGGGTTTAGGACGGTTGGGTATGTCGTAGGTGCCGCAGAGAACTCATTCGGAGAGGGAAGGAGGGCTGTAAGGGGAGGAGGAGGCCCACATTGCTCTAACGAGTATAGAAATGATGAGATAGGTTCTTTATTTACAAAGCTAAAGGGACTTATTACATTCAAATGCCACAGTGACGAAAAATTTTGTGGCTCACAATGCCTCTGCGTTGCATATACCACTTGTTAAATATTTCTGAAACATAAATAGTGCTACGACGACCTCCATGTATCAGTCACACATCGCGACAACTTTTGGAATCATCAAGATCCTTGGTACTGAAAGAAAATTTAGAACCCACAAGGAGCAACTGCGAATAATGTATTAGGAAGTATCATTTGCAGTGGCATATGTCATAAAAAGGCGTCTTTAGGACGGTTGCGTAGGTCGTAACTGCCGCAGAGAGATCATTCGGAGAGGGAAGGAGGGCTATAAGGGGAGGAGGAGGCCCACATTTCTCTAACGAGTATAGAAATGTTGAGATAGGTTCTTTATTTACAAAGCTAAAGGGACTTATTACATTCAAATGCCACAGTGACGAAAAATTTTGTGGCTCACAATGCCTCTGCGTTGCATATACCACTTGTTAAAAATATTTCTGAAACATAAATAGTGCTACGACGACCTCCATGTATCAGTCACACATTGCGACAACTTTTGGAATCATCAAGATCCTTGGAACTGAAAGAAAATTTAGAACCCACAAGGAACAACTGCGAAAAATGTGTTAAGAAGTATCATTTCCAGTGGCATACGTCATACAAAGACGTGTTTAGGACGGTTGCGTAGGTCGTAAGTGCCGCAGAGAGCTCATTCGGAGAGGGAAGGAGGGCTGTAAGGGGAGGAGGAGGCCCACATTTCTCTAACGAGTATAGAAATGTTGAGATAGGTTCTTTATTTACAAAGCTGAAGGGACTTATTACATTCAAATGCCACAGTGACGAAAAATTTTGTGGCTCACAATGCCTCTGCGTTGCATATACCACTTGTTAAATATGTCTGAAACATAAATAGTACTACGACGACGTCCATGTATCAGTCACACATTGCGACTACTTTTGGAATCATCAAGATCCTTGGAACTGAAAGTAAATTTAGAACCCACAAGGAACTACTGCGAATAATGTGTTAGGAAGTATCATTAGCAGTAGCATATGTCATAAAAACGCGTGTTTGGGTCGGTGGCAAGTTCGCAATTGCCGCAGAAGGCCCATTCGGAGAGGGAAGGAGGGCTGTAAGGGGAGGAGGAGGCCCACATTTCTCTAACGAGTGTAGAATTGTTGAGATAGGTTCTTTATTTGCAAAGCTAAAGGGACTTATTACATTCAACTGCCACAGTGACGAATAATTTTGTGGCTCACAATGCCTCTGCGTTGCATATACCACTTGTTAAATATTTCTGAAACATAAATAGTGCTACGACGACCTCCATGTATCAGTCACACATTGCGACAACTTTTGGAATCATCAAGATCCTTGGAACTGAAAGAAAATTTAGAACCCACAAGGAACAACTGCGAATAATGTGTTAGGAAGTATCATTTGCAGTGGCATATGTCATAAAAAGGCGTGTTTAGGACGGCTGCGTAGGTCGTAAATGCCGCAGAGAGCTCATTCGGAGAATGAAGGAGGGCTGTAAGGGGAGGAGGAGGCCCACATTTCTCTAACGAGTGTAGAATTGTTGAGATAGGTTCTTTATTTACAAAGCTAAAGGGACTTATTACATTCAACTGCCACAGTGACGAATAATTTTGTGGCTCACAATGCCTCTGCGTTGCATATACCACTTGTTAAATATTTCTGAAACATAAATAGTGCTACGACGACCTCCATGTATCAGTCACACATTGCGACAACTTTTGGAATCATCAAGATCCTTGGAACTGAAAGAAAATTTAGAACCCACAAGGAACAACTGCGAATAATGTGTTAGGAAGTATCATTTGCAGTGGCATATGTCATAAAAAGGCGTGTTTAGGACGGTTGCGTAGGTCGTAAATGCCGCAGAGAGCTCATTCGGAGAGGGAAGGAGGGCTGTAAGGGGAGGAGGAGGCCCACATTTCTCTAACGAGTGTAGAATTGTTGAGATAGGTTCTTTATTTACAAAGCTAAAGGGACTTATTACATTCAACTGCCACAGTGACGAATAATTTTGTGGCTCACAATGCCTCTGCGTTGCATATACCACTTGTTAAATATTTCTGAAACATAAATAGTACTACGACGACCTCCATGTATCAGTCACACATTGCGACAACTTTTGGAATCATCAAGATCCTTGGTACTGAAAGAAAATTTAGAACCCACAAGGAACAACTGCGAATAATGTGTTAGGAAGTATCATTTGCAGTGGCATATGTCATAAAAAGGCGTGTTTAGGACGGTTGCGTAGGTCGTAAATGCCGCAGAGAGCTCATTCGGAGAGGGAAGGAGGGCTGTAAGGGGAGGAGGAGGCCCACATTTCTCTAACGAGTGTAGAATTGTTGAGATAGGTTCTTTATTTACAAAGCTAAAGGGACTTATTACATTCAACTGCCACAGTGACGAATAATTTTGTGGCTCACAATGCCTCTGCGTTGCATATACCACTTGTTAAATATTTCTGAAACATAAATAGTGCTACGACGACCTCCATGTATCAGTCACACATTGCGACAACTTTTGGAATCATCAAGATCCTTGGAACTGAAAGAAAATTTAGAACCCACAAGGAACAACTGCGAATAATGTGTTAGGAAGTATCATTTGCAGTGGCATATGTCATAAAAAGGCGTGTTTAGGACGGTTGCGTAGGTCGTAAATGCCGCAGAGAGCTCATTCGGAGAGGGAAGGAGGGCTGTAAGGGGAGGAGGAGGCCCACATTTCTCTAACGAGTGTAGAATTGTTGAGATAGGTTCTTTATTTACAAAGCTAAAGGGACTTATTACATTCAACTGCCACAGTGACGAATAATTTTGTGGCTCACAATGCCTCTGCGTTGCATATACCACTTGTTAAATATTTCTGAAACATAAATAGTGCTACGACGACCTCCATGTATCAGTCACACATTGCGACAACTTTTGGAATCATCAAGATCCTTGGAACTGAAAGAAAATTTAGAACCCACAAGGAACAACTGCGAATAATGTGTTAGGAAGTATCATTTGCAGTGGCATATGTCATAAAAAGGCGTGTTTAGGACGGTTGCGTAGGTCGTAAATGCCGCAGAGAGCTCATTCGGAGAGGGAAGGAGGGCTGTAAGGGGAGGAGGAGGCCCACATTTCTCTAACGAGTGTAGAATTGTTGAGATAGGTTCTTTATTTACAAAGCTAAAGGGACTTATTACATTCAACTGCCACAGTGACGAATAATTTTGTGGCTCACAATGCCTCTGCGTTGCATATACCACTTGTTAAATATTTCTGAAACATAAATAGTACTACGACGACCTCCATGTATCAGTCACACATTGCGACAACTTTTGGAATCATCAAGATCCTTGGTACTGAAAGAAAATTTAGAACCCACAAGGAACAACTGCGAATAATGTGTTAGGAAGTATCATTTGCAGTGGCATATGTCATAAAAAGGCGTGTTTAGGACGGTTGCGTAGGTCGTAAATGCCGCAGAGAGCTCATTCGGAGAGGGAAGGAGGGCTGTAAGGGGAGGAGGAGGCCCACATTTCTCTAACGAGTGTAGAATTGTTGAGATAGGTTCTTTATTTACAAAGCTAAAGGGACTTATTACATTCAACTGCCACAGTGACGAATAATTTTGTGGCTCACAATGCATCTGCGTTGCATATACCACTTGTTAAATATTTCTGAAACATAAATAGTGCTACGACGACCTCCATGTATCAGTCACACATTGCGACAACTTTTGGAATCATCAAGATCCTTGGAACTGAAAGAAAATTTAGAACCCACAAGGAACAACTGCGAATAATGTGTTAGGAAGTATCATTTGCAGTGGCATATGTCATAAAAAGGCGTGTTTAGGACGGTTGCGTAGGTCGTAAATGCCGCAGAGAGCTTATTCGGAGAGGGAAGGAGGGCTGTAAGGGGAGGAGGAGGCCCACATTTCTCTAACGAGTGTAGAATTGTTGAGATAGGTTCTTTATTTACAAAGCTAAAGGGACTTATTACATTCAACTGCCACAGTGACGAATAATTTTGTGGCTCACAATGCCTCTGCGTTGCATATACCACTTGTTAAATATTTCTGAAACATAAATAGTACTACGACGACCTCCATGTATCAGTCACACATTGCGACAACTTTTGGAATCATCAAGATCCTTGGTACTGAAAGAAAATTTAGAACCCACAAGGAACAACTGCGAATAATGTGTTAGGAAGTATCATTTGCAGTGGCATATGTCATAAAAAGGCGTGTTTAGGACGGTTGCGTAGGTCGTAAATGCCGCAGAGAGCTCATTCGGAGAGGGAAGGAGGGCTGTAAGGGGAGGAGGAGGCCCACATTTCTCTAACGAGTGTAGAATTGTTGAGATAGGTTCTTTATTTACAAAGCTAAAGGGACTTATTACATTCAACTGCCACAGTGACGAATAATTTTGTGGCTCACAATGCCTCTGCGTTGCATATACCACTTGTTAAATATTTCTGAAACATAAATAGTGCTACGACGACCTCCATGTATCAGTCAGACATTGCGACAACTTTTGGAATCATCAAGATCCTTGGAACTGAAAGAAAATTTAGAACCCACAAGGAACAACTGCGAATAATGTGTTAGGAAGTATCATTTGCAGTGGCATATGTCATAAAAACGCGTGTTTAGGACGGTTGCGTAGGCCGTAAGTGCCGCAGTGAGCTCATTCGGGGAGGGAAGGAGGGCTGTAAGGGGAGGAGGAGGCCCACATTGCTCTAACGAGTATAGAAATGATGAGATAGGTTCTTTATTAACAAAGCTAAAGGGACTTATTACATTCAAATGCCACAGTGACGTAAACTTTTTGGCTCACAATGCCTCTGCGTTGCATATACCACTTGTTAAATATTTCTGAAACATAAATAGTGCTACGACGACCTCCATGTATCACTCACACATTGCGACAACTTTTGGAATCATCAAGATCCTTGGAACTGAAAGAAAATTTAGAACCCACAAGGAACAACTGCGAATAATGTGTTAGGAAGTATCATTAGCAGTGGCATATGTCATAAAAACGCGTGTTTGGGTCGGTGGCAAGTTCGCAATTGCCGCAGAAGTCTCATTCGGAGAGGGAAGGAGGGCTGTAAGGGGAGGAGGAGGCCCACATTTCTCTAACGAGTATAGAAATGATGAGATAGGTTCTTTATTAACAAAGCTAAAGGGACTTATTACATTCAAATGCCACAGTGACGAAAACTTTTGTGGCTCACAATGCCTCTGCGTTGCATATACCACTTGTTAAATATTTCTGAAACATAAATAGTGCTACGACGACCTCCATGTATCACTCACACATTGTGACAACTTTTGGAATCATCAAGATCCTTGGAACTGAAAGAAAATTTAGAACCCACAAGGAACAACTGCGAATAATGTGTTAGGAAGTATCATTTGCAGTGGCATATGTCATAAAAACGCGTGTTTAGGACGGTGGCAAGTACGCAATTGCCGCAGAAGGCTCATTCAGAGAGGGAAGGAAGGCTGTAAGGGGACGAGGAGGCCAACATTTCTCTAACGAGTATTGAAATGTTGAGATAGGTTCATTACTTACAAAGCTAAAGGGACTTCTTACATTCAACTGCCACAGTGACGAATAATTTTGTGGCTCACAATGCCTCTGCGTTGCATATACCACTTGTTAAATATTTCTGAAACATAAATAGTGCTACGACGACCTCCATGTATCAGTCACACATTGCGAAAACTTTTGGAATCATCAAGATCCTTGGAACTGAAAGAAAATTTAGAACCCACAAGGAACAACTGCGAATAATGTGTTAGGAAGTATCATTTGCAGTGGCATATGTCATAAAAAGGCGTGTTTAGGACGGTTGCGTAGGTCGTAAATGCCGCAGAGAGCTCATTCGGAGAGGGAAGGAGGGCTGTAAGGGGAGGAGGAGGCCCACATTTCTCTAACGAGTATAGAATTGTTGAGATAGGTTCTTTATTTACAAAGCTAAAGGGACTTATTACATTCAACTGCCACAGTGACGAATAATTTTGTGGCTCACAATGCCTCTGCGTTGCATATACCACTTGTTAAATATTTCTGAAACATAAATAGTGCTACGACGACCTCCATGTATCAGTCAGACATTGCGACAACTTTTGGAATCATCAAGATCCTTGGAACTGAAAGAAAATTTAGAACCCACAAGGAACAACTGCGAATAATGTGTTAGGAAGTATCATTTGCAGTGAAATATGTCATAAAAACGCGTGTTTAGGACGGTTGCGTAGGTCGTAAGTGCCGCAGTGAGCTCATTCGGGGAGGGAAGGAGGGCTGTAAGGGGAGGAGGAGGCCCACAATGCTCTAACGAGTATAGAAATGATGAGATAGGTTCTTTATTAACAAAGCTAAAGGGACTTATTACATTCAAATGCCACAGTGACGAAAACTTTTTGGCTCACAATGCCTCTGCGTTGCATATACCACTTGTTAAATATATCTGAAACATAAATAGTGCTACGACGACCTCCATGTATCACTCACACATTGCGACAACTTTTGGAATCAACAAGATCCTTGGAACTGAAAGAAAATTTAGAACCCACAAGGAACAACTGCGAATAATGTGTTAGGAAGTGTCATTTGCAGTGGCATATGTCATAAAAACGCGTGTTTAGGACGGTGGCAAGTTCGCAATTGCCGCAGAAGGCTCATTCAGAGAGGGAAGGAGGGCTGTAAATGGAGGATGAGGCCCACATTTCTCTAACGAGTATAGAAATGTTGAGATAGGTTCTTTATTTACAAAGCTAAAGGGACTTATTACATTCAAATGCCACAGTGACGAAAAATTTTGTGGCTCACAATGCCTCTGCGTTGCATATACCACTTGTTAAATATTTCTGAAACATAAATAGTGCCACGACGACCTCCATCTATCAGTCACACATTGCGACAACTTTTGGAATCATCAAGATCCTTGGAACTGAAAGAAAATTTAGAACCCACAAGGAAAAACTGCGAATAATGTGCTAGGAAGAATCATTTGCAGTGGCACATGTCATGAAAAGGCGTGTTTAGGACGGTTGCATAGGTCGTAAATGCCGCAGAGAGCTCATTCGGAGAACGAAGGAGGGCTGTAAGGGGAGGAGGAGGCCCACATTTCTCTAACGAGTATAGAAATGTTGAGATAGGTTCTTTATTTACAAAGCTAAAGGGACTTATTACATTCAAATGCCACAGTGACGAAAAATTTTGTGGCTCACAATGCCTCTGCGTTGCATATACCACTTGTTAAATATTTCTGAAACATAAATAGTGCTACGACGACCTCCATGTATCAGTCACACATTGCGACAATTTTTGGAATCATCAAGATCCTTGGTACTGAAAGAAAATTTAGAACCCACAAAGAACAACTGCGAATAAGGTGTTAGGAAGTATCATTAGCAGTGGCATATGTCATAAAAAGGCGTGTTTAGGACGGTGGCAAGTTCGCTATTGCCGCAAAAGGCTCAATCGGAGAGGGAAGGAGGGCTGTAAGGGGAGGAGGAGGCCCACATTTCTCTAACGAGTATAGAAATGTTGAGATAGGTTCTTTATTTACAAAGCTAAAGGGACTTATTACATTCATATGCCACAGTAACGAAAAATTTTGTGGCTCACAATGCCTCTGCGTTGCATATACCACTTGTTAAATATTTCTGAAACATAAATAGTGCTACGACGACCTCCATGCATCAGTCACACATTGGGACAACTTTTGGAATCATCAAGATTCTTGAAAGTGAAAGAAAATTTAGAACCCACAAGGAACAACTGCGAATAATGTGTTAGGAAGTATCATTTGCAGTGGCATATGTCATAAAAACGCGTGTTTAGGACTGTGGCAAGTTCGCAATTGCCGCAGAAGGCTCATTCAGAGAGGGAAGGAGGGCTGTAAGGGGAGGAGGAGGCCCACATTTCTCTAACGAGTATAGAAATGTTGAGATAGGTTCTTTATTTACAAAGGTAAAGGGACTTATTACACTCAAATGCCACAGTGACGAAAAATTTTGTGGCTCACAATGCCTCTGCGTTGCATATACCACTTGTTAAATATTTCTGAAACTTAAATAGTGCTACGACGGACTCCATGTATAAGTCACACATTGCGACAACATTTGGAATCATCAAGATCCTTGGAACTGAAAGAAAATTTAGAACCCACAAGGAACAACTGCGAATGATGTGTTAGGAAGTATCATTTGCAGTGGCATATGTCATAAAAAGGCGTGTTTAGGACGGTTGGTAGGTCGTAAGTGCCGCAGAAGGCTCATTCAGAGAGGGAAGGAGGGCTGTTAGGGGAGGAGGAGGCCCACATTTCTCTAACGAGTGTAGAA
Organism: Schistocerca serialis cubense; assembly: GCF_023864345.2. NCBI lineage: Eukaryota > Metazoa > Arthropoda > Insecta > Orthoptera > Acrididae > Schistocerca > Schistocerca serialis. The sequence goes on along the minus strand of NC_064639.1, from coordinate 115,271,557 downwards.
ATGTTGAGATAGGTTCTTTATTTACATAGCTAAAGGGACTTATTACATTCAACTGCCACAGTGACGAAAAATTTTGTGGCTCACAATGCCTCTGCGTTGCATATACCACTTGTTAAATATTTCTGATACATAAATAGTGCTACGACGACCTCCATGTATCAGTCACACATTGCGACAACATTTGGAATCATCAAGATCCTTGGAACTGAAAGAAAATTTAGAACCCACAAGGAACAACTGCGAATAATGTGTTAGGAAGTATCATTTGCAGTGGCATATGTCATAAAACGGCGTGTTTAGGACGGTTGGTAGGTCGTAAGTGCCGCAGAGAGCTCATTCGGAGAGGGAAGGAGGGCTGTAAGGGGAGGAGGAGGCCCACATTTCTCTAACGAGTATAGAAATGTTGAGATAGGTTCTTTATTTACAAAGCTAAAGGGACTTATTACATTCAACTGCCACAGTAACGAAAAATTTTGTGACTCACAATGCCTCTGCGTTGCATATACCACTTGTTAAATGTTTCTGAAACATAACAAGTGCTACGACGGACTCCATGTATAAGTCACACATTGCGACAACATTTGGAATCATCAAGATCCTTGGAACTGAAAGAAAATTTAGAACCCACAAGGAACAACTGCGAATGATGTGTTAGGAAGTATCATTTGCAGTGGCATATGTCATAAAAAGGCGTGTTTAGGACGGTTGGTAGGTCGTAAGTGCCGCAGAAGGCTCATTCAGAGAGGGAAGGAGGGCTGTTAGGGGAGGAGGAGGCCCACATTTCTCTAACGAGTGTAGAAATGTTGAGATAGGTTCTTTATTTACATAGCTAAAGGGACTTATTACATTCAACTGCCACAGTGACGAAAAATTTTGTGGCTCACAATGCCTCTGCGTTGCATATACCACTTGTTAAATATTTCTGATACATAAATAGTGCTACGACGACCTCCATGTATCAGTCACACATTGCGACAACATTTGGAATCATCAAGATCCTTGGAACTGAAAGAAAATTTAGAACCCACAAGGAACAACTGCGAATGATGTGTTAGGAAGTATCATTTGCAGTGGCATATGTCATAAAAAGGCGTGTTTAGGACGGTTGGTAGGTCGTAAGTGCCGCAGAAGGCTCATTCAGAGAGGGAAGGAGGGCTGTTAGGGGAGGAGGAGGCCCACATTTCTCTAACGAGTGTAGAAATGTTGAGATAGGTTCTTTATTTACATAGCTAAAGGGACTTATTACATTCAACTGCCACAGTGACGAAAAATTTTGTGGCTCACAATGCCTCTGCGTTGCATATACCACTTGTTAAATATTTCTGATACATAAATAGTGCTACGACGACCTCCATGTATCAGTCACACATTGCGACAACATTTGGAATCATCAAGATCCTTGGAACTGAAAGAAAATTTAGAACCCACAAGGAACAACTGCGAATAATGTGTTAGGAAGTATCATTTGCAGTGGCATATGTCATAAAACGGCGTGTTTAGGACGGTTGGTAGGTCGTAAGTGCCGCAGAGAGCTCATTCGGAGAGGGAAGGAGGGCTGTAAGGGGAGGAGGAGGCCCACATTTCTCTAACGAGTATAGAAATGTTGAGATAGGTTCTTTATTTACAAAGCTAAAGGGACTTATTACATTCAAATGCCACAGTGACGAAGAACTTTGTGGCTCACAATGCCTCTGCGTTGCATATACCACTTGTTAAATGTTTCTGAAACATAACAAGTGCTACGACGACCTCCATGTATCAGTCACACATTGCGACAACTTTTGGAATCATCAAGATCCTTGGAAGTGAAATAAAATTTAGAACCCACAAGGAACAACTGCGAATAATGTGTTAGGAAGTATCATTTGCAGTGGCATATGTCATAAAAAGGCGTGTTTAGGACGGTGGCAAGTTCGCAATTGCCGCAGAAGGCTCATTCAGAGAGGGAAGGAGGGCTGTAAGGGGAGGATGAGGCCCACATTTCTGTAACGAGTATTGAAATGTTGAGATAGGTTCTTTAATTACAAAGCTAAAGGGACTTATTACATTCAAATGCCACAGTGATGGAAAATTTTGTGGCTCACAATGCCTCTGCGTTGCATATACCACTTGTTAAATATTTCTGAAACATAAATAGTGCTACGACGACCTCCATGTGTCAGTCACTCATTGCGACAACATTTGGAATCATCAAGATCCTTGGAACTGAAAGAAAATTTAGAACCCACAAGGAACAACTGCGAATAATGTGTTAGGAAGTATCATTTGCAGTGGCATATGTCATAAAGAGGCGTGTTTAGGACGGTTGCGTAGGTCGTAACTGCCGCAGAGAGCTCATTCGTAGAGGGAAGGAGGGCTGTAAGGATAGGAGGAGGCCCACATTTCTCTAACGTGTATAGAAATGATGAGATAGGTTCTTTATTTACAAAGCTAAAGGGACTCATTACATTCAACTGCCACAGTAACGAAAAATTTTGTGACTCACAATGCCTCTGCGTTGCATATACCACTTGTTAAATATTTCTGAAACATAAACAGTGCTACGAAGACCTCCATGTATCAGTCACACATTGCGACAACTTTTGGAATCATCAAGATCCTTGGAAGTTTAAGAAAATTTTAGAACCCAGAAGGAACAACTGCGAATAATGTGTTAGGAAGTATCATTTGCAGTGGCATATGTCATAAAAACGCGTGTTTAGGACGGTGGCAAGTTCGCAATTGCCGCAGAAGGCTCACTCAGAGAGGGAAGGAGGGCTATAAGGGGAGGATGAGGCCCACATTTCTCTAACGAGTATAGAAATGTTGAGATTGGTTCTTAATTTACAAAGCTAAAGTTACTTATTACATTCAACTGCCACAGTGACGAAAAATTTTGTGGCTCACAATGCCTCTGCGTTGCATATACCACTTGTTAAATATTTCTGAAACATAAATAGTGCTACGACGACCTCCATGTATCAGTCAGACATTGCGACAACTTTTGGAATCATCACGATCCTTGGAACTGAAAGAAAATTCAGAACCCACAAGGAACAACTGCGAATAATGTGTTAGGAAGTATCATTTGCAGTGGCATATGTCATAAAAACGCGTGTTTAGGACGGTGGCAAGTTCGCAATTGCCGCAGAAGGCTCATTCGGAGAGGGAAGGAGGGCTGTAAGGGGAGGAGGAGGCCCACATTTCTATAACGAGTATAGAAATGATGAGATAGGTACTTTATTTACAAAGCTAATGGGACTTATTACATTCATATGCCACAGTGACGAAAAATTTTGTGGCTCAAAATGCCTCTGCGTTGCATATACCACTTGTTAAATATTTCTGAAACATAAACAGTGCTACGACGACCTCCATGTATCAGTCACACATTGCGAAAACTTTTGGAATCATCAAGATCCTTGGAACTGAAAGAAAATTTAGAACCCACAAGGAACAACTGCGAATAATGTGTTAGGAAGTATCATTTGCAGTAGCATATGTCATAAAAATGCGTGTTTAGGACGGTTGCGTAGGTCGTAACTGCCGCAGAGAGCTCATTCGGAGAGGCAAGGAGGGCTGTAAGGGGAGGAGGAGGCCAACATTTCTCTAACGAGTATAGAAATGTTACGATAGGTTCTTTATTTACAAAGCTAAAGATACTTATTACATTCAAATGCCACAGTGACGAAAAATTTTGTGGCTCACAATGCCTCTGCGTTGCATATACCACTTGTTAAATATTTCTGAAACATAAATAGTGCTACGACGACCTCCATGTATCAGTCACACATTGCGACAAATTTTGGAACCATCAAGATCCTTGGAACTGAGAGAAAATTTAGAACCGACAAGGAACAACTGCGAATAATGTGTTAGGAAGTATCATTTGCAGTGGCATATGTCATAAAAACGCGTGTTTAGGACGGTTGCGTAGGTCGTAAGGGCCGCAGAGAGCTCATTCGGAGAGGGAAGGAGGGCTGTAAGGGGAGGAGGAGGCCCACATTTCTCTAACGAGTATAGAAATGTTGAGATAGGTTCTTTATTTACAAAGCTAAAAGGACTTATTACATTCAAATGCCACAGTGACGAAAAATTTTGTGGCTCACAATGCCTCTGCGTTGCATATACCACTTGTTAAATATTTCTGGAACATAAATAGTGCTACGACGACCTCCATGTATCAGTCAGACATTGCGACAACTTTTGGAATCATCAAGATCCTTGGAACTGAAAGAAAATTTAGAACCCACAAGGAACAACTGCGAATAATGTGTTAGGAAGTATCATTTGCAGTGGCATATGTCATAAAAAGGCGTGTTTAGGACGGTTGCGTAGGCCGTAAGTGCCGCAGAGAGCTCATTCGGAGAGGGAAGGAGGGCTGTAAGGGGAGGAGGAGGCCCACATTTCTCTAACGAGTATAGAAATGTTGAGATAGGTTCTTTACTTACAAAGCTAAAGGGACTTATTACATTCCACTGCCACAGTGACGAAAAATTTTGTGGCTCACAATGCCTCTGCGTTGCATATACAACTTGTTAAATATTTCTGAAACATAAATAGTGCTATGACGACCTCCATGTATCAGTCACACATTGCGACAACTTTTGGAATCATCAAGTTCCAGGAACAAAAAGAAAATTTAGAACCCACAAGGAACAACTGCGAATAATGTGTTAGGAAGTATCATTTGCAGTGGCATATGTCATAAAAACGCGTGTTTAGGACGGTGGCAAGTTCGCAATTGCCGCAGAAGGCTCATTCGGAGAGGGAAGGAGGGCTGTAAGGGGAGGAGGAGGCCCACATTTCTCTAACGAGTATAGAAATGTTGAGATAGGTCCTTTATTTACAAAGCTAAAGGGACTTATTACATTCAACTGCCACAATGACGAAAAATTTTGTGGCTCACAATGCCTCTGCGTTGCATATACCACTTGTTAAATATTTCTGAAACATAAATAGTGCAACGACGACCTCCATGTATCAGTCACACATTGCGACAACTTTTGGAATCATCAAGATCCTTGGAACTGAAAGAAAATTTAGAACCCACAAGGAAATGCTGCGAATAATGTGTTAGGAAGTATCATTTGCAGTGGCATATGTCATAAAAAGGCGTGTTTAGGACGGTTGCGTAGGTCGTAAGTGCCGCAGACAGCTCATTCGGAGAGGGAAGGAGGGCTGTAAGGGGAGGAGGAGGCCCACATATCCCTAACGAGTACAGAAATATTGAGATAGGTTCTTTATTTACAAAGCTAAAGGGACTTATTACATTCAACTGCCACAGTGACGAAAAATTTTGTGGCTCACAATGCCTCTGCGTTGCATATACCACTTGTTAAATATTTCTGAAACATAAATAGTGCTACGACGACCTCCATGTATCAGTCACACATTGCGACAACTTTTGGAATCATCAAGATCCTTGGAACTGAGAGAAAATTTAGAACCCACAAGGAACAACTGCGAATAATGTGTTAGGAAGTATCATTTGCAGTGGCATATGTCATAAAAACGCGTGTTTAGGACGGTGGCAAGTTCGCAATTGCCGCAGAAGGCTCATTCAGAGAGGGAAGGAGGGCTGTAAGGGGAGGAGGAGGCCCACATTTCTCTAACGAGTATAGAAATGTTGAGATAGGTTCTTTATTTACAAAGGTAAAGGGACTTATTACACTCAAATGCCACAGTGACGAAAAATTTTGTGGCTCACAATGCCTCTGCGTTGCATATACCACTTGTTAAATAATTCTGAAACTTAAATAGTGCTACGACGGTCTCCATGTATCAGTCACACATTGCGACAACATTTGGAATCATCAAGATCCTTGGAACTGAAAGAAAATTTAGAACCCACAAGGAACAACTGCGAATGATGTGTTAGGAAGTATCATTTGCAGTGGCATATGTCATAAAAAGGCGTGTTTAGGACGGTTGGTAGGTCGTAAGTGCCGCAGAAGGCTCATTCAGAGAGGGAAGGAGGGCTGTTAGGGGAGGAGGAGGCCCACATTTCTCTAACGAGTGTAGAAATGTTGAGATAGGTTCTTTATTTACATAGCTAAAGGGACTTATTACATTCAACTGCCACAGTGACGAAACATTTTGTGGCTCACAATGCCTCTGCGTTGCATATACCACTTGTTAAATATTTCTGATACATAAATAGTGCTACGACGACCTCCATGTATCAGTCACACATTGCGACAACATTTGGAATCATCAAGATCCTTGGAACTGAAAGAAAATTTAGAACCCACAAGGAACAACTGCGAATAATGTGTTAGGAAGTATCATTTGCAGTGGCATATGTCATAAAAAGGCGTGTTTAGGGCGGTTGGTAGGTCGTAAGTGCCGCAGAGAGCTCATTCGGAGAGGGAAGGAGGGCTGTAAGGGGAGGAGGAGGCCCACATTTCTCTAACGAGTATAGAAATGTTGAGATAGGTTCTTTATTTACAAAGCTAAAGGGACTTATTACATTCAAATGCCACAGTGACGAAGAACTTTGTGGCTCACAATGCCTCTGCGTTGCATATACCACTTGTTAAATGTTTCTGAAACATATCAAGTGCTACAACGACCTCCATGTATCAGTCACACATTGCGACAACTTTTGGAATCATCAAGATCCTTGGAAGTGAAATAAAATTTAGAACCCACAAGGAACAACTGCGAACAATGTGTTAGGAAGTATCATTTGCAGTGGCATATGTCATAAAATGGCGTGTTTAGGACGGTTGCGTAGGTCGTAACTGCCGCAGAGAGCTCATTCGTAGAGGGAAGGAGGGCTGTAAGGATAGGAGGAGGCCCACATTTCTCTAACGTGTATAGAAATGATGAGATAGGTTCTTTATTTACAAAGCTAAAGGGACTCATTACATTCAACTGCCACAGTAACGAAAAATTTTGTGACTCACAATGCCTCTGCGTTGCATATACCACTTGTTAAATATTTCTGAAACATAAATAGTGCTACGAAGACCTCCATGTATCAGTCACACATTGCGACAACTTTTGGAATCATCAAGATCCTTGGAAGTTTAAGAAAATTTTAGAACCCAGAAGGAACAACTGCGAATAATGTGTTAGGAAGTATCATTTGCAGTGGCATATGTCATAAAAACGCGTGTTTAGGACGGTGGCAAGTTCGCAATTGCCGCAGAAGGCTCACTCAGAGAGGGAAGGAGGGCTATAAGGGGAGGATGAGGCCCACATTTCTCTAACGAGTATAGAAATGTTGAGATTGGTTCTTAATTTACAAAGCTAAAGGGACCTATTACATTCAACTGCCACAGTGACGAAAAATTTTGTGGCTCACAATGCCTCTGCGTTGCATATACCACTTGTTAAATATTTCTGAAACATAAATAGTGCTACGACGACCTCCATGTATCAGTCAGACATTGCGACAACTTTTGGAATCATCACGATCCTTGGAACTGAAAGAAAATTCAGAACCCACAAGGAACAACTGCGAATAATGTGTTAGGAAGTATCATTTGCAGTGGCATATGTCATAAAAACGCGTGTTTAGGACGGTGGCAAGTTCGCAATTGCCGCAGAAGGCTCATTCGGAGAGGGAAGGAGGGCTGTAAGGGGAGGAGGAGGCCCACATTTCTATAACGAGTATAGAAATGATGAGATAGGTACTTTATTTACAAAGCTAATGGGACTTATTACATTCATATGCCACAGTGACGAAAAATTTTGTGGCTCACAATGCCTCTGCGTTGCATATACCACTTGTTAAATATTTCTGAAACATAAACAGTGCTACGACGACCTCCATGTATCAGTCACACATTGCGAAAACTTTTGGAATCATCAAGAGCCTTGGAACTGAAAGAAAATTTAGAACCCACAAGGAACAACTGCGAATAATGTGTTAGGAAGTATCATTTGCAGTAGCATATGTCATAAAAATGCGTGTTTAGGACGGTTGCGTAGGTCGTAACTGCCGCAGAGAGCTCATTCGGAGAGGCAAGGAGGGCTGTAAGGGGAGGAGGAGGTCCACATTTCTCTAACGAGTATAGAAATGTTAAGATAGGTTCTTTATTTACAAAGCTAAAGATACTTATTACATTCAAATGCCACAGTGACGAAAAATTTTGTGGCTCACAATGCCACTGCGTTGCATATACCACTTGTTAAATATTTCTGAAACATAAATAGTGCTACGACGACCTCCATGTATCAGTCACACATTGCGACAAATTTTGGAATCATCAAGATCCTTGGAACTGAGAGAAAATTTAGAACCGACAAGGAACAACTGCGAATAATGTGTTAGGAAGTATCATTTGCAGTGGCATATGTCATAAAAACGCGTGATTAGGACGGTTGCGTAGGTCGTAAGGGCCGCAGAGAGCTCATTCGGAGAGGGAAGGAGGGCTGTAAGGGGAGGAGGAGGCCCACATTTCTCTAACGAGTATAGAAATGTTGAGATAGGTTCATTATTTACAAAGCTAAAAGGACTTATTACATTCAAATGCCACAGTGACGAAAACTTTTGTGGCTCACAATGCCTCTGCGTTGCATATACCACTTGTTAAATATTTCTGGAACATAAATAGTGTTACGACGACCTCCATGTATCAGTCAGACATTGCGACAACTTTTGGAATCATCAAGATCCTTGGAACTGAAAGAAAATTTAGAACCCACAAGGAAATGCTGCGAATAATGTGTTAGGAAGTATCATTTGCAGTGGCATATGTCATAAAAAGGCGTGTTTAGGACGGTTGCGTAGGTCGTAACTGCCGCAGAGAGCTCATTCGGAGAGGGAAGGAGGGCTGTAAGGGGAGGAGGAGGTCCACATTTCCCTAACGAGTACAGAAATGTTGAGATAGGTTCTTTATTTACAAAGCTAAAGGGACTTATTACATTCTACTGCCACAGTGACGAAAAATTTTGTGTCTCACAATGCCTCTGCGTTGCATATACAACTTGTTAAATATTTCTGAAACATAAATAGTGCTACGACGACCTCCATGTATCAGTCACACATTGCGACAACTTTTGGAATCATCAAGATCCTTGGAACTGAATGGAAATTTAGAACCCACAAGGAACAACTGCGAATAATGTGTTAGGAAGTATCATTTGCAGTGGCATATGTCATAAAAACGCGTGTTTAGGACGGTGGCAAGTTCGCAATTGCCGCAGAAGGCTCATTCGGAGAGGGAAGGAGGGCTGTAAGGGGAGGAGGAGGCCCACATTTCTCTAACGAGTATAGAAATGTTGAGATAGGTCCTTTATTTACAAAGCTAAAGGGACTTATTACATTCAACTGCCACAGTGACGAAAAATTTTGTGGCTCACAATGCCTCTGCGTTGCATATACCACTTGTTAAATATTTCTGAAACATAAATAGTGCAACGACGACCTCCATGTATCAGTCACACATTGCGACAACTTTTGGAATCATCAAGATCCTTGGAACTGAAAGAAAATTTAGAACCCACAAGGAACAACTGCGAATAATGTGTTAGGAAGTATCATTTGCAGTGGCATATGTCATAAAAAGGCGTGTTTAGGACGGTTGCGTAGGTCGTAAGTGCCGCAGACAGCTCATTCGGAGAGGGAAGGAGGGCTGTAAGGGGAGGAGGAGGCCCACATATCCCTAACGAGTACAGAAATATTGAGATAGGTTCTTTATTTACAAAGCTAAAGGGACTTATTACATTCAACTGCCACAGTGACGAAAAATTTTGTGGCTCACAATGCCTCTGCGTTGCATATACCACTTGTTAAATATTTCTGAAACATAAATAGTGCTACGACGACCTCCATGTATCAGTCACACATTGCGACAACTTTTGGAATCATCAAGATCCTTGGAACTGAGAGAAAATTTAGAACCCACAAGGAACAACTGCGAATAATGTGTTAGGAAGTATCATTTGCAGTGGCATATGTCATAAAAACGCGTGTTTAGGACGGTGGCAAGTTCGCAATTGCCACAGAAGGGTCATTCGGAGAGGGAAGGAGGGCTGTAAGGGGAGGAGGAGGCCCACATTTCTCTAACGAGTATAAAAATGTTGAGATAGGTTCATTATTTACAAAGCTAAAGGGACTTATTACATTCAAATGCCAGAGTGACGAAAAATTTTGTGGCTCACAATGCCTCTGCGTTGCATATACCACTTGTTAAATATTTCTGAAACATAAATAGTGCTACGACGACCTCCATGTATCAGTCACACATTGCAACAACTTTTGGAATCATCAAGATCCTTGGAACTGAAAGAAAATTTAGAACCCACAAGGACCAACTGCGAATAATATGTTAGGAAGTATCATTTGCAGTGCCATATGTCATAAAAACGCGTGTTTAGGACGGTGGCAAGTTCGCAATTGCCGCAGAAGGCTCAATCGGAGAGGGAAGGAGGGCTGTAAGGGGAGGAGGAGGCCCACAATTCTCTAACGAGTATAGAAACATTGAGATATGTCCTTTATTTACAAAGCTAATGGGACTTATTACATTCAACTGCCACAGTGACGAAAAATTTTGTGGCTCACAATGCCTCTGCGTTGCATATACCACTTGTTAATATATCTGAAACATAAATAGTGCTACGACGACCTCCATGTATCAGTCAGACATTGCGACAACTTTTGGAATCATCAAGATCCTTGGAACTGAAAGAAAATTTAGAACCCACATGGAACAACTGCGAATAATGTGTTAGCAAGTATCATTTGCAGTGGCATATGTCATAAAAAGGCGTGTTTAGGACGGTTGCGTAGGTCGTAACTGCCGCAGAGAGCTCATTCGGAGAGGGAAGGAGGGCTGTAAGGGGAGGAGGAAGCCCACATTTCCCTAACGAGTACAGAAATATTGAGATAGGTTCCTTATTTACAAAGCTAAAGGGACTTATTACATTCTACTGCCACAGTGACGAAAAATTTTGTGGCTCACAATGCCTCTGCGTTGCATATACCACTTGTTAAATATTTCTGAAACATACATAGTGCTACGACGACCTCCATGTATCAGTCAGACATTGCGACAACTTTTGGAATCATCAAGATCCTTGGAACTGAAAGAAAATTTAGAACCCACATGGAACAACTGCGAATAATGTGTTAGGAAGTATCATTTGCAGTGGCATATGTCATAAAAAGGCGTGTTTAGGACGGTTGCGTAGGTCGTAACTGCCGCAGAGAGCTCATTCGGAGAGGGAAGGAGGGCTGTAAGGCGAGGAGGAGGCCCACATTTCCCTAACGAGTACAGAAATATTGAGATAGGTTCCTTATTTACAAAGCTAAAGGGACTTATTACATTCTACTGCCACAGTGACGAAAAATTTTGTGGCTCACAATGCCTCTGCGTTGCATATATCACTTGTTAAATATTTCTGAAACATAAATAGTGCTACGACGACCTCCATGTATCAGTCACACATTGCGACAACTTTTGGAATCATCAAGATCCTTGGAACTGAATGGAAATTTAGAACCCACAAGGAACAACTGCGAATAATGTGTTAGGAAGTATCATTTGCAGTGGCATATGTCATAAAAACGCGTAATTAGGACGGTGGCAAGTTCACAATTGCCGCAGAAGGCTCAATCGGAGAGGGAAGGAGGGCTGTAAGAGGAGGAGGAGGCCCACATTTCTCTAACGAGTATAGAAATGTTGAGATAGGTCCTTTATTTACAAAGCTAACGGGACTTATTACATTCAACTGCCACACTGACGAAAAATTTTGTGGCTCACAATGCCTCTGCGTTGCATATACCACTTGTTAAATATTTCTGAAACATAAATAGTGCTACGACGACCTCCATGTATCAGTCACACACTGCGACAACTTTTGGAATTATCAAGATCCTTGGAACTGAAAGAAAATTTAGAACCCACAAGGAACAACTGCGAATAATGTGTTAGGAAGTATCATTTGCAGTGGCACATGTCATAAAAAGGCGTGTTTAGGACGGTTGCGTAGGTCGTAAGGGCCGCAGAGAGCTCATTCGGAAAGGGAAGGAGGGCTGTAAGGGGAGGAGGAGGCCCACATTTCTCTAACGAGTATAGAAATGTTGAGATAGGTTCTTTATTTACAAAGCTAAAGGGACTTATTACATTCAAATGCCACAGTGATGAAAAATTTTGTGGCTCACAATGCCTCTGCGTTGCATATACCACTTGGTAAATATTTCTGAAACATAAATAGTGCTACGACGACCTCCATGTATCAGTCACACATTGCGACAACTTTTGGAATCATCAAGATCCTTGGAACTGAAAGAAAATTTAGAACCCACAAGGAAATGCTGCGAATAATGTGTTAGGAAGTATCATTTGCAGTGGCATATGTCATAAAAAGGCGTGTTTAGGACGGTTGCGTAGATCGTAAGTGCCTCAGAGAGCTCATTCGGAGAGGGAAGGAGGGCTGTAAGGGGAGGAGGAGGCCCACATTTCCCTAACGAGTACAGAAATATTGAGATAGGTTCTTTATTTACAAAGCTAAAGGGACTTACTACATTCAACTGCCACAGTCACGAAAAATTTTGTGGCTCACAATGCCTCTGCGTTGCATATACCACTTCTTAAATATTTCTGAAACATAAATAGTGCTACGACGACCTCCATGTATCAGTCAGACATTGCGACAACTTTTGGAATCATCAAGATCCTTGGAACTGAAAGAAAATTTAGAACCCACAAGGAACAACTGCGAATAATGTGTTAGGAAGTATCATTTGCAGTGGCATATGTCATAAAAAGGCGTGTTTAGGACGGTTGCGTAGGTCGTAACTGCCGCAGAGAGCTCATTCGGAGAGGGAAGGAGGGCTGTAAGGGGAGGAGGAGGCCCACATTTCCCTAACGAGTACAGAAATGTTGAGATAGGTTCTTTATTTACAAAGCTAAAGGGACTTATTACATTCTACTGCCACAGTGACGAAAACTTTTGTGGCTCACAATGCCTCTGCGTTGCATATACCACTTGTTAAATATTTCTGAAACATAAATAGTGCTACGACGACCTCCATGTATCAGTCACACATTGCGACAACTTTTGGAATCATCAAGATCCTTGGAACTGAATGAAAATTTAGAACCCACAAGCAACAACTGCGAATAATGTGTTAGGAAGTATCATTTGCAGTGGCATATGTCATAAAAACGCGTGTTTAGGACGGTGGCAAGTTCGCAATTGCCGCAGAAGGCTCATTCGGAGAGGGAAGGAGGGCTATAAGGGGAGGAGGAGGCCCACAATTCTCTAACGAGTATAGAAATGTTGATATAGGTCCTTTATTTACAATGCTAAAGGGACTTATTACATTCAACTGCCACAGGGACGAAAAATTTTGTGGCTCACAATGCCTCTGCGTTGCATATACCACTTGTTAAATGTTTCTGAAACATAAATAGTGCTACGACGACCTCCATGTATCAGTCACACATTGCGACAACTTTGAGAATCATCAAGATCCTTGGAACTGAAAGAAAATTTAGAACCCACAAGGACCAACTGCGAATAATGTGTTAGGAAGTATCATTTGCAGTGGCATATGTCATAAAAACGCGTGTTTAGGACGGTGGCAAGTTCGCAATTGCCGCAGAAGGCTCATTCGGAGAGGGAAGGAGGGCTGTAAGGGGAGGAGGAGGCCCACAATTCTCTAACGAGTATAGAAATGTTGAGATAGGTCCTTTATTTACAAAGCTAACGGGACTTATTACATTCAACTGCCACAGTGACGAAAAATTTTGTGGCTCACAATGCCTCTGCGTTGTATATACCACTTGTTAAATATTTCTGAAACATAAATAGTGCTACGACGACCTCCATGTATCAGTCACACACTGCGACAACTTTTGGAATTATCAAGATCCTTGGAACTGAAAGAAAATTTAGAACCCACAAGGAACAACTACGAATAATGTGTTAGGAAGTATCATTTGCAGTGGCATATGTCATAAAAAGGCGTGTTTAGGACGGTTGCGTAGGTCGTAAGGGCCGCAGAGAGCTCATTCGGAGTGGGAAGGAGGGCTGTAAGGGGAGGAGGAGGCCCACATTTGTCTAACGAGTATAGAAATGTTGAGATAGGTTCTTTATTTACAAAGCTAAAGGGACTTATTACATTCAAATGCCACAGTGACGAAAAATTTTGTGGCTCACAATGCCTCTGCGTTGCATATACCACTTGTTAAATATTTCTGAAACATAAATAGTGCTACGACGACCTCCATGTATCAGTCACACATTGCAACAACTTTTGGAATCATCAAGATCCTTGGAACTGAAAGAAAATTTAGAACCCACAAGGACCAACTGCGAATAATATGTTAGGAAGTATCATTTGCAGTGGCATATGTCATAAAAACGCGTGTTTAGGACGGTGGCAAGTTCGCAATTGCCGCAGAAGGCTCAATCGGAGAGGGAAGGAGGGCTGTAAGGGGAGGAGGAGGCCCACAATTCTCTAACGAGTATAGAGATGTTGAGATAGGTCCTTTATTTACAAAGCTAAAGGGACTTATTACATTCAAATGCCACAGTGACGAAAAATTTTGTGGCTCACAATGCCTCTGCGTTGCATATACCACTTGTTAAATATTTCTGAAACATAAATAGTGCTACGACGACCTCCATGTATCAGTCACACATTGCGACAACTTTTGGAATCATCAAGATCCTTGGAACTGAAAGAAAATTTAGAACCCACAAGGAAATGCTGCGAATAATGTGTTAGGAAGTATCATTTGCAGTGGCATATGTCATAAAAAGGCGTGTTTAGGACGGTTGTGTAGGTCGTAACTGCCGCAGACAGCTCATTCGGAGAGGGAAGGAGGGCTGTAAGGGGAGGAGGAGGCCCACATTTCGCTAACGAGTACAGAAATATTGAGATAGGTTCTTTACTTACAAAGCTAAAGGGACTTATTACATTCAACTGCCACAGTGACGAAAAATTTTGTGGCTCACAATGCCTCTGCGTTGCATATACCACTTCTTAAATATTTCTGAAACATAAATAGTGCTACGAGGACCTCCATGTATCAGTCACACATTGCGACAACTTTTGGAATCACCAAGATCCTTGGAACTGAAAGAAAATTTAGAACCCACAAGGAACAACTGCGAATAATGTGTTAGGAAGTATCATTTGCAGTGGCATATGTCATAAAAAGGCGTGTTTAGGACGGTTGTGTAGGTCGTAAGGGCCGCAGAGAGCTCATTCGGAGAGGGAAGGAGGGCTGTAAGGGGGGGAGGAGGCCCACATTTCTCTAACGAGTATATAAATGTTGAGATAGGTTCTTTATTTACAAAGCTAAAGGGACTTATTACATTCAAATGCCACAGTGACGAAAAATTTTGTGGCTCACAATGCCTCTGCGTTGCATATACCACTTGTTAAATATTTCTGAAACATAAATGGTGCTACGACGACCTCCATGTATCAGTCACACATTGCGACAACTTTTGGAATCATCAAGATCCTTGGAACTGAAAGAAAATTTAGAACCCACAAGGAAATGCTGCGAATAATGTGTTAGGAAGTATCATTTGCAGTGGCATATGTCATAAAAAGGCGTGTTTACGACGGTTGCGTAGGTCGTAAGTGCCGCAGACAGCTCATTCGGAGAGGGAAGGAGGGCTGTAAGGGGAGGAGGAGGCCCACATTTCCCTAACGAGTACAGAAATATTGAGATAGGTTCTTTATTTACAAAGCTAAAGGGACTTATTACATTCAACTGCCACAGTGACGAAAAATTTTGTGGCTCACAATGCCTCTGCGTTGCATATACCACTTGTTAAATATTTCTGAAACATAAATAGTGCTACGACGACCTCCATGTATCAGTCACACATTGCGACAACTTTTGGAATCATCAAGATCCTTGGAACTGAGAGAAAATTTAGAACCCACAAGGAACAACTGCGAATAATGTGTTAGGAAGTATCATTTGCAGTGGCATATGTCATAAAAACGCGTGTTTAGGACGGTGGCAAGTTCGCAATTGCCGCAGAGGGGTCATTCGGAGAGGGAAGGAGGGCTGTAAGGGGTGGAGGAGGCCCACATTTCTCTAACGAGTATAAAAATGTTGAGATAGGTTCATTATTTACAAAGCTAAAGGGACTTATTACATTCAAATGCCACAGTGACGAAAAATTTTGTGTCTCACAATGCCTCTGCGTTGCATATACCACTTGTTAAATATTTCTGAAACATAAATAGTGCTACGACGACCTCCATGTATCAATCACACATTCCAACAACTTTTGGAATCATCAAGATCCTTGGAACTGAAAGAAAATTTAGAACCCACAAGGACCAACTGCGAATAATATGTTAGGAAGTATCATTTGCAGTGGCATATGTCATAAAAACGCGTGTTTAGGACGGTGGCAAGTTCGCAATTGCCGCAGAAGGCTCAATCGGAGAGGGAAGGAGGGCTGTAAGGGGAGGAGGAGGCCCACAATTCTCTAACGAGTATAGAAATGTTGAGATAGATCCTTTATTTACAAAGCTAAAGGGACTTGTTACATTCAACTGCCACAGTGACGAAAAATTTTGTGGCTCACAATGCCTCTGCGTTGCATATACCACTTGTTAAATATATCTGAAACATAAATAGTGCTACGACGACCTCCATGTATCAGTCACACATTGCGACAATTTTTTAATCCTCAAGATCCTTGGAACTGAAAGAAAATTTAGAACCCACAAGGAACAACCGCGAATAATGTGTTAGGAAGTATCATTTGCAGTGGCATATGTCATAAAAAGTCGTGTTTAGGACGGTTGCGTAGGTCGTAAGGGCCCCAGAGAGCTCATTCGGAGAGGGAAGGAGGGCTGTAAGTTGAGGAGGAGGCCCACATTTCTGTAACGAGTATAGAAATGTTGAGATAGGTTCTTTATTTACAAAGCTAAAGGGACTTATTACATTCAAATGCCACAGTGACGAAAAATTTTGTGGCTCACAATGCCTCTGCGTTGCATATACCACTTGTTAAATATTTCTGAAACATAAATAGTGCTACGACGACCTCCATGTATCAGTCAGACATTGCGACAACTTTTGGAATCATCAAGATCCTTAAAACTGAAAGAAAATTTAGAACCAACATGGAACAACTGCGAATAATGTGTTAGGAAGTATCATTTGCAGTGGCATATGTCATAAAAAGGCGTGTTTAGGACGGTTGCGTAGGTCGTAACTGCCGCAGAGAGCTCTTTCGGAGAGGGAAGGAGGGCTGTAAGGGGAGGAGGAGGCCCACATTTCCTTAACGAGTACAGAAATATTGAGATAGGTTCCTTATTTACAAAGCTAAAGGGACTTATTACATTCTACTGCCACAGTGACGAAAAATTTTGTGGCTCACAATGCCTCTGCGTTGAATATACCACTTGTTAAATATTTCTGAAACATAAATGGTGCTACGACGACCTCCATGTATCAGTCACACATTGCGACAACTTTTGGAATCATCAAGATCCTTGGAACTGAAAGAAAATTTAGAACCCACAAGGAAATGCTGCGAATAATGTGTTAGGAAGTATCATTTGCAGTGGCATATGTCATAAAAACGCGTGTTTAGGACGGTGGCAAGTTCGCAATTGCCGCAGAAGGCTCAATCGGAGAGGGAAGGAGGGCTGTAAGGGGAGGAGGAGGCCCACAATTCTCTAACGAGTATAGAAATGTTGAGATAGATCCTTTATTTACAAAGCTAAAGGGACTTGTTACATTCAACTGCCACAGTGACGAAAAATTTTGTGGCTCACAATGCCTCTGCGTTGCATATACCACTTGTTAAATATATCTGAAACATAAATAGTGCTACGACGACCTCCATGTATCAGTCACACATTGCGACAACTTTTTTAATCCTCAAGATCCTTGGAACTGAAAGAAAATTTAGAACCCACAAGGAACAACTGCGAATAATGTGTTAGGAAGTATCATTTGCAGTGGCATATGTCATAAAAAGTCGTGTTTAGGACGGTTGCGTAGGTCGTAAGGGCCCCAGAGAGCTCATTCGGAGAGGGAAGGAGGGCTGTAAGTTGAGGAGGAGGCCCACATTTCTCTAACGAGTATAGAAATGTTGAGATAGGTTCTTTATTTACAAAGCTAAAGGGACTTATTACATTCAAATGCCACAGTGACGAAAAATTTTGTGGCTCACAATGCCTCTGCGTTGCATATACCACTTGTTAAATATTTCTGAAACATAAATAGTGCTACGACGACCTCCATGTATCAGTCAGACATTGCGACAACTTTTGGAATCATCAAGATCCTTGGAACTGAAAGAAAATTTAGAACCAACATGGAACAACTGCGAATAATGTGTTAGGAAGTATCATTTGCAGTGGCATATGTCATAAATAGGCGTGTTTAGGACGGTTGCGTAGGTCGTAACTGCCGCAGAGAGCTCTTTCGGAGAGGGAAGGAGGGCTGTAAGGGGAGGAGGAGGCCCACATTTCCTTAACGAGTACAGAAATATTGAGATAGGTTCCTTATTTACAAAGCTAAAGGGACTTATTACATTCTACTGCCACAGTGACGAAAAATTTTGTGGCTCACAATGCCTCTGCGTTGCATATACCACTTGTTAAATATTTCTGAAACATAAATAGTGCTACGACGACCTCCACGTATCAGTCACACATTGCGACAATTTTTGGAATCCTCAAGATCCTTGGAACTGAAAGAAAATTTAGAACCCACAAGGAACAACTGCGAATAATGTGTTAGGAAGTATCATTTGCAGTGGCATATGTCATAAAAAGTCGTGTTTAGGACGGTTGCGTAGGTCGTAAGGGCCGCAGAGAGCTCATTCGGAGAGAGAAGGAGGGCTGTAAGGGGAGGAGGAGGCCCACATTTCTCTAACGAGTATAGAAATGTTGAGATAGGTTCTTTATTTACAAAGCTAAAGGGAGTTATTACATTCAAATGCCACAGTGACGAAAAATTTTGTGGCTCACAATGCCTCTGCGTTGCATATACCACTTGTTAAACATTTCTGAAACATAAATAGTGCTACGACGACCTCCATGTATCAGTCAGACATTGCGACAACTTTGGGAATCATCAAGATCCTTGGAACTGAATGAAAATTTTGAACCCACAAGGAACAACTGCGAATAATGTGTTAGGAAGTATCATTTGCAGTGGCATATGTCATAAAAACGCGTGTTTAGGACGGTTGCGTAGGTCGTAACTGCCGCAGAGAGCTCATTCGGAGAGGGAAGGAGGGCTGTAAGGGGAGGAGGAGGCCCACATTTCCCTAACGAGTACAGAAATGTTGAGATAGGTTCTTTATTTACAAAGCTAAAGGGACTTATTACATTCTACTGCCACAGTGACGAAAAATATTGTGGCTCACAATGCCTCTGCGTTGCATATACCACTTAATAAATATTTCTGAAACATAAATAGTGCTACGACGACCTCCATGTATCAGTCACACATTGCGACAACTTTGGGAATCATCAAGATCCTTGGAACTGAATGAAAATTTTGAACCCACAAGGAACAACTGCGAATAATGTGTTAGGAAGTATCATTTGCAGTGGCATATGTCATAAAAACGCGTGTTTAGGACGGTGGCAAGTTCGCAATTGCCGCAGAAGGCTCATTCGGAGAGGGAAGGAGGGCTGTAAGGGGAGGAGGAGGCCCACAATTCTCTAACGAGTATAGAAATGTTGGCATAGGTCCTTTATTTACAATGCTAAAGGGACTTATTACATTCAACTGCCACAGGGTAGAAAAATTTAGTGGCTCACAATGCCTCTGCGTTGCATATACCACATGTTAAATGTTTCTGAAACATAAATAGTGCTACGACGACCTCCATGTATCAGTCACACATTGCGACAACTTTTGGAATCATCAAGATCTTTGGAACTGAAAGAAAATTTAGAACCCACAAGGAACAACTGCGAATAATGTGTTAGGAAGTATCATTTGCAGTGGCATATGTCATAAAAACGCGTAATTAGGACGGTGGCAAGTTCGCAATTGCCGCAGAAGGGTCATTCGGAGACGGAAGTAGGGCTGCAAGGGGAGGAGGAGGCCCACATTTCTCTAACGAGTATAGAAATGTTGAGATAGGTTCATTATTTACAAAGCTAAAGGGACTTATTACATTCAAATGCCACAGTGGCGATAAAATTTTGTGGCTCACAATGCCTCTGCGTTGGATATACCACTTGTTAAATATTTCCGAAACATAAATAGTGCTACGACGGCCTCCATGTATCAGTCACACATTGCGACAACTTTTGGAATCCTCAAGATCCTTGGAACTGAAAGAAAATTTAGAACCCACAAGGAACATCTGCGAATAATGTGTTAGGAAGTATCATTTGCAGTGGCATATGTCATAAAAAGTCGTGTTTAGGACGGTTGCGTAGGTCGTAAGGGCCGCAGAGAGCTCATTCGGAGAGAGAAGGAGGGCTGTAAGGGGAGGAGGAGGCCCACATTTCTCTAACGTGTATAGAAATGTTGAGATAGGTTCTTTATTTACAAAGCTAAAGGGACTTATTACATTCAAATGCCACAGTGACGAAAAATTTTGTGGCTCACAATGCCTCTGCGTTGCATATACCACTTCTTAAATTTTTCTGAAACATAAATAGTGCTACGACGACCTCCATGTATCAGTCACACATTGCGACAACTTTTGGAATCATCAAGATCCTTGGAACTGAAAGAAAATTTAAAACCCACAAGGTACAACTGCGAATAATGTGTTAGGAAGTATCATTTGCAGTGGCATATGTCATAAAAAGGCGTGTTTTGGACGGTTGCGTAAGTCGTATCTGCCGCAGAGAGCTCATTCGGAAAGCGAAGGAGGGCTGTAAGGGGAGGAGGAGGCCCACATTTCTCTAACGAGTACAGAAATGTTGAGATAGGTTCTTTATTTACAAAGCTAAAGGGACTTATTACATTCAAATGCCACAGTGACGAAAAATTGTGTGGCTCACAATGCCTCTGCGTTGCATATACCACTTGTTAAATATTTCTGAAACATAAATAGTGCTACGACGACCTCCATGTATCAGTCACACATTGCGACAACTTTGGGAATCATCAAGATCTTTGGAACTGAAAGAAAATTTAGAACCCACAAGGAACAACTGCGAATAATGTGTTAGGAAGTATCATTTGCAGTGGCATATGTCATAAAACCGCGTGTTTAGGACGGTGGCAAGTTCGCAATTCCCGCAGAAGGCTCATTCGGAGAGGGAAGGAGGGCTGTAAGGGGAGGAGGAGGCCCACATTTCTCTAACGAGTATAGAAATGTTGAGATAGGTCCTTTATTTACAAAGCTAAAGGGACTTAATACATTCAACTGCCACAGTGACGAAAAATTTTGTGGCTCACAATGCCTCTGCGTTGCATATACCACTTGTTAAATATTTCTGAAACATAAATAGTGCTACGACGACCTCCATGTATCAGTCACACATTGCGACAACTTTTGGAATCATCAAGATCCTAGGAACTGAAAGAAAATTTAGAACCCACAAGGAACAACTGCGAATAATGTGTTAGGAAGTATCATTTGCAGTGGCATATGTCATAAAAACGCGTGTTTAGGACGGTTGCGTAGGTCGTAAGGGCCGCTGAGAGCTCATTCGGAGAGGGAATAAGGGCTGTAAGGGGAGGAGGAGGCTCACATTTCTCTAACGTGTATAGAAATGTTGAGATAGGTTCTTTATTTACAAAGCTAAAGGGACTTATTACATTCAAATGCCACAGTGACGAAAAATTTTGTGGCTCACAATTCCTCTGCGTTGCATATACCACTTGTTAAATATTTCTGAAACATAAATAGTGCTACGACGACCTCCATGTATCAGTCACACATTGTGACAACTTTTGGAATCATCAAGATCCTTGGAACTGAAAGAAAATTTAGAACCCTTAAGGAACAACTGCGAATAATGTGTTAGGAAGTATCATTTGCAGTGGCATATGTCATAAAAAGGCGTGTTTAGGACGGTTGCGTAGGTCGTAAGTGCCGCAGAGAGCTCATTCGGAGAGGGAAGGAGGGCTGTAAGGGGAGGAGGAGGCCCACATTTCTCTAACGAGTATAGAAATGTTGAGATAGGTTCTTTATTTACAAAGCTAAAGGGACTTATTACATTCAAATGCCACAGTGGCGAAAATAATTGTGGCTCACAATGCCTCTGCGTTGCATATACCACTTGTCAAATATTTCTGAAACATAAATAGTGCTACGACGACCTCCATGTATCAGTCACACATTACGACAACTTTTGGAATCATCAAGATCCTTGGAACTGAAAGAAAATTTAGAACCCACAAGGAACAACTGCGAATAATGTGTTAGGAAGTATCATTTGCAGTGGCATATGTCATAAAAAGGCGTGTTTAAGACGGTTGCGTAGGTCGTATTTGCCGCAGAGAGCTCATTCGGAGAGCGAAGGAGGGCTGTAAGGGGAGGAGGAGGCCCACATTTCTCTAACGAGTACAGAAATGTTGAGATCGGTTCTTTATTTACAAAGCTAAAGGGACTTATTACATTCAAATGCCACAGTGACGAAAAATTTTGTGGCTCACAATGCCTCTGCGTTGCATATACCACTTGTTAAATATTTCTCAAACATAAATAGTGCTACGACGACCTCCATGTATCAGTCACACATTGCGACAACTTTTGGAATCATCAAGATCCTTGGAACTGAATGGAAATTTAGAACTCACAAGGAACAACTGCGAATAATGTGTTAGGAAGTATCATTTGCAGTGTCATATGTCATAAAAACGCGTGTTTAGGACGGTAGCAAGTTCGCAATTGCCGCAGAAGGCTCATTCGGAGAGGGAAAGAGGGCTGTAAGGGGAGGAGGAGGCCCACAATTCTCTAACGAGTATAGAAATGTTGACATAGGCTCTTTATTTACAAAGCTAAAGGGACTTATTACACTCAAATGCCACAGTGGCGAAAAATTTTAGGGCTCACAATGCCTCTGCGTTGCATATACCACTTGTTAAATATTTCTGAAACATAAATAGTGCTACGACGACCTCCATGTATCAGTCACCCATTGCGACAACTTTTGGAATCGTCATGATCCTTGGAAATGAAAGAAAATTTAGAACCCACATGGAACAACTGCGAATAATGTGTTAGGAAGTATCATCTGCAGTGGCATATGTCATAAAAACGCGTGTTTAGGACGGTGGCAAGTTCGCAATTGCCGCAGAAGGCTCATTCGGAGAGGGAAGGAGGGCTGTAAGGGGAGGAGGAGGCCCACAATTCTCTAACGAGTATAGAAATGTTGACATAGGTCCTTTGTTTACAAAGCTAAAGGGACTTATTACATTCAACTGCCACAGGGACGAAAAATTTTGTGGCTTACCATGCCTCTGCGTTGCATATACCACTTGTTAAATGTTTCTGAAACATAAATAGTGCTACGACGACCTCCATGTATCAGTCACACCTAGCGACAACTTTGCGAATCATCAAGATCCTTGGAACTGAAAGTAAATTTAGAACCCACAACGAACAACTGCGAGTAATGTGTCAGGAAGTATCATTTGCAGTGGCATATGTCATAAAAACGCGTGTTTAGGACGGTGGCAAGTTCGCAATTGCCGCAGAAGGCTCATTCCGAGAGGGAAGGAGGGCTGTAAGGGGAGGAGGAGGCCCACATTTCTCTAACGAGTATAGAAATGTTGAGATAGGTCCTTTATTTACAAAGCTAAAGGGACTTATTACATTCACCTGCCACAGTGACGAAAAATTTTGTGCCTCACAATGCCTCTGCGTTGCATATACCACTTGCTAAATATTTCTGAAACATAAATAGTGTTCCGACGACCTCCATATATCAGTCACGCATTGCAACAATTTTTGGAATCATCAAGATCCTTGGAACTGAAAGGAAATTTACAACCCACAAGGAACAACTGCGAATAATGTGTTAGGAAGTATCATTTGCAGTGGCATATGTCATAAAAAGGCGTGTTTAGGACGGTTGCGTAGGTCGTAAGTGCCGCAGAGAGCTCATTCGGAGAGGGAAGGAGGGCTGTAAGGGGAGGAGGAGGCCCAAAATTCTCTAACGAGTATAGAAATGTTGAGATAGGCTCTTTATTTACAAAGCTAAAGGGACTTATTACACTCAAATGCCACAGTGGCGAAAAATTTTGTGGCTCACAATACCTCTGCGTTGCATATACCACTTGTTAAATATTTCTGAAACATAAATAGTGCTACGACGACCTCCATGTATCAGTCACACATTGCGACAACTTTTGGAATCCTCAAGATCCTTGGAAATGAAAGAAAATTTAGAACCCACATGGAACAACTGCGAATAATGTGTTAGGAAGTATCATTTGCAGTGGCATATGTCATAAAAAGGCGTGTTTAGGACGGTTGCGTAGGTCGTAAGTGCCGCAGAGGGCTCATTCGGAGAGGGAAGGAGGGCTGTAAGGGGAGGAGGAGGCCCACATTTCTCTAACGAGTATAGAAATGTTGAGATAGGTTCTTTATTTACAAAGCTAAAGGGACTTATTACATTCAAATGCCACAGTCACGAAATATTTTGTGGCTCACAATGCCTCTGCGATGCATATACCACATGTGAAATATTTATGAAACATAAATAGTGCTACGACGACCTCCATGTATCAGTCACACATTGCGACAACTTTTGGAATCATCAAGATCCTTGGAACTGAAAGGAAATTTAGTACCCACAAGGAACAACTGCGAATAATGTGTTAGGAAGTATCATTTGCAGTGGCATATGTCATAAAAACGCGTGTTTAGGACGGTGGCAAGTTCGCAATCGCCGCAGAAGGCTCATTCGGAGAGGGAAGGAGGGCTGTAAGGGGAGGAGGAGGCCCACAATTCTCTAACGAGTATAGAAATGTTGACATAGGTCCCTTATTTACAAAGCTAAAGGGACTTATTACATTCAACTGCCACAGGGGTGAAAAATTTTGTGGCTCACAATGCCTGTGCGTTGCATATACCACTTGTTAAATGTTTCTGAAACATAAATAGTGCTACGACGACCTCCATGTATCAGTCACACATTGCGACAACTTTGGGAATCATCAAGATCCTTGGAACTGAAAGAAAATTTAGAACCCACAATGAACAACTGCGAATAATGTGTTAGGAAGTATCATTTGCAGTGGCATATGTCATAAAAACGCGTGTTTAGGACGGTGGCAAGTTCGCAATTGCCGCAGAAGGCTCATTCGGAGAGGGAAGGAGGGCTGTAAGGGGAGGAGGAGGCCCACATTTCTCTAACGAGTATAGAAATGTTGAGATAGGTCCTTTATTAACAAAGCTAAAGGGACTTATTACATTCAACTGCCACAGTGACGAAAAATTTTGTGGCTCACAATGCCTCTGCGTTGCATATACCACTTGTTAAATATTTCTGAAACATAAATAGTGCTACGACGACCTCCATGTATCAGTCACACATTGCGACAACTTTTGGAATCATCAAGATCCTTGGAACTGAAAGAAAATTTAGAACCCACAAGGAACAACTGCGAATAATGTGTTAGGAAGTATCTTTTGCAGTGGCATATGTCATAAAAAGGCGTGTTTAGGACGGTTGCGTAGGTCGTAAGGGCCGCAGAGAGCTCATTCGGAGAGGGAAGGAGGGCTGTAAGGGGAGGAGGAGGCCCACATTTCTCTAACGAGTATAGAAATGTTGAGATAGGTTCTTTATTTACACAGCTAAAGGGACTTATTACATTCAAATGCCACAGTGACGAAAAATTTTGTGGCTCACAATGCCTCTGCGTTGCATATACCACTTGTTAAATATTTCTCAAACATAAATAGTGCTACGACGACCTCCATGTATCAGTCACACATTGCGACAACTTTTGGAATCATCAAGATCCTTGGAACTGAAAAAAATTTTGAACCCACAAGGAACAACTGCGAATAATGTGTTAGGAAGTATCATTTGCAGTGGCATATGTCATAAAAAGGCGTGTTTAGGACGGTTGCGTAGGTCGTAACTGCCGCAGAGAGCTCATTCGGAAAGCGAAGGAGGGCTGTAAGGGGAGGAGGAGGCCCACATTTCTCTAACGAGTACAGAAATGTTGAGATAGGTTCTTTATTTACAAAGCCAAAGGAACTTATTACATTCAAATGCCACAGTGACGAAAAATTTTGTGGCTCACAATGCCTCTGCGTTGCACATACCACTTGTTAAATATTTCTGAAACATAAATAGTGCTACGATGACCTCCATGTATCAGTCACACATTGCGACAACTTTTGGAATCATCAAGATCCTTGGAACTGAATGGAAATTTAGAACCCACAAGGATCAACTGCGAATAATGTGTTAGGAAATATCATTTGCAGTGGCATATGTCATAAAAACGCGTGTTTAGGACGGTGGCAAGTTCGCAATTGCCGCAGAAGGCTCATTCGGAGAGGGAAGGAGGGCTGTAGGGGGAGGAGGAGGCCCACAATTCTCTAACGAGTATAAAAATGTTGAGATAGGTCCTTTATTTACAAAGCTAAAGGGACTTATTACATTCAACTGCCACAGTGACGAAAAATTTTGTGGCTCACAATGCCTCTGCGTTGCATATACCACTTGTTAAATGTTTCTGAAACATAAATAGTGCTACGACGACCTCCATGTATCAGTCACACATTGCGACAACTTTTGGAATCATCAAGATCCTTGGAACTGAAAGAAAATTTAGAACCCACAAGGAACAACTGCGAATAATGTGTTAGGAAGTATCATTTGCAGTGGCATATGTCATAAAAAGGCGTGTTTAAGACGGTTGCGTAGGTCGTATTTGCCGCAGAGAGCTCATTCGGAGAGGGAAGGAGGGCTGTAAGGGGAGGAGGAGGCCCACATTTCTCTAACGAGTACAGAAATGTTGAGATAGGTTCTTTATTTACAAAGCTAAAGGGACTTATTACATTCAAATGCCACAGTGACGAAAAATTTTGTGGCTCACAATGCCTCTGCGTTGCATATACCACTTGTTAAATATTTCTCAAACATAAATAGTGCTACGACGACCTCCATGTATCAGTCACACATTGCGACAACTTTTGGAGTCATCAAGATCCTTGGAACTGAATGGAAATTTAGAACTCACAAGGAACAACTGCGAATAATCTGTTAGGAGGTATCAATCGCAGTGGCATATGTCATAAAAACGCGTGTTTAGGACGGTGGCAAGTTCGCAATTGCCGCAGAAGGCTCATTCGGAGAGGGAAGGAGGGCTGTAAGGGGAGGAGGAGGCCCACAATTCTCTAACGAGTATAGAAATGTTGACATAGGTCCTTTATTTACAAAGCTAAATAGACTTATTACATTCAACTGCCACAGTGACGAAAAATTTTGTGGCTCACAATGCCTCTGCGTTGCATTTACCACTTGTTAAATGTTTCTGAAACATAAATAGTGCTACGACGACCTCCATGTATCAGTCACACATTGCGACAACTTTTGGAATCATCAAGATCCTTGGATCTGAAAGAAAATTTAGTACCCACAAGGACCAACTGCGTATAAAGTGTTAGGAAGTATCATTTGCAGTGGCATATGTCATAAAAACGCGTGTTTAGGACGGTGGCAAGTTCGCAATTGCCGCAGAAGGCTCATTCAGAGAGGGAAGGAGGGCTGTAAGGGGAGGAGGAGGCCCACAATTCTCTAAAGAGTACAGAAATGTTGAGATAGGTCCTTTATTTACAAAGCTAAAGGGACTTATGACATTCAACTGCCACAGTGACGAAAAATTTAGTGGCTCACAATGCCTCTGCGTTGCATATACCACTTGCTAAATATTTCTGAAACATAAATAGTGTTACGACGACCTCCATATATCAGTCACACATTGCAACAATTTTTGGTATCATCAAGATCCTTGGAACTGAAAGGATATTTAGAACCCACAAGGAACAACTGCGAATAATGTGTTAGGAAGTATCATTTGCAGTGGCATATGTCATAAAAAGGCGTGTTTAGGACGGTTGCGTAGGTCGTAACTGCCGCAGAGAGCTCATTCGGAGAGGGAAGGAGGGCTGTAAGGGGAAGAGAAGGCCCACAATTCTCTAACGAGTATAGAAATGTTGAGATAGGCTCTTTATTTAGAAAGCTAAAGGGACTTATTACACTCAAATGCCACAGTGGCGAAAATTTTTGTGGGTCACAATGCCTCAGCGTTGCATATACCACTTGTTAAATATTTCTGAAACATAAATAGTGCTACGACGACCTCCATGTATAAGTCACACATTGCGACAACTTTTGGAATCATCAAGATCCTTGGAACTCAAAGAAAATTTAGAACCCACAAGGAACAACTGCGAATAATGTGTTAGGAAGTATCATTTGCAGTGGCATATGTCATAAAAAGGCGTGTTTAGGACGGTTGCGTAGGTCGTAACTGCCGCAGAGAGCTCATTCGGAAAGCGAAGGAGGGCTGTAAGGGGAGGAGGAGGCCCACATTTCTCTAACGAGTACAGATATGTTAAGATAGGTTCTTTATTTACAAAGCTAGAGGAACTTATTACATTCAACTGCCACAGTGACGAAAAATTTTGTGGCTCACAATGCCTCTGCGTTGCATATACCACTTGTTAAATATTTCTGAAACATAAATAGTGCTACGACGACCTCCATGTATCAGTCACACATTGCGACAACTTTTGGAATCATCAAGATCCTTGGAACTCAAAGAAAATTTAGAACCCACAAGGAACAACTGCGAATAATGTGTTAGGAAGTATCATTTGCAGTGGCATATGTCATAAAAAGGCGTGTTTAGGACGGTTGCGTAGGTCGTAACTGCCGCAGAAGGCTCATTCGGAGAGGGAAGGAGGGCTGTAGGGGGAGGAGGAGGCCCACAATTCTCTAACGAGTATAAAAATGTTGAGATAGGTCCTTTATTTACAAAGCTAAAGGGACTTATTACATTCAACTGCCACAGTGACGAAAAATTTTGTGGCTCACAATGCCTCTGCGTTGCATATACCACTTGTTAAATGTTTCTGAAACATAAATAGTGCTACGACGACCTCCATGTATCAGTCACACATTGCGACAACTTTTGGAATCATCAAGATCCTTGGAACTGAAAGAAAATTTAGAACCCACAAGGAACAACTGCGAATAATGTGTTAGGAAGTATCATTTGCAGTGGCATATGTCATAAAAAGGCGTGTTTAAGACAGTTGCGTAGGTCGTATTTGCCGCAGAGAGCTCATTCGGAGAGGGAAGGATAGCTGTAAGGGGAGGAGGAGGCCCACAATTCTCTAACGAGTATAGAAATGTTGACATAGGTCCTTTATTTACAAAGCTAAATAGACTTATTACATTCAACTGCCACAGTGACGAAAAATTTTGTGGCTCACAATGCCTCTGCGTTGCATTTACCACTTGTTAAATGTTTCTGAAACATAAATAGTGCTACGACGACCTCCATGTATCAGTCACACATTGCGACAACTTTTGGAATCATCAAGATCCTTGGAACTGAAAGAAAATTTAGAACCCACAAGGACCAACTGCGTATAATGTGTTAGGAAGTATCATTTGCAGTGGCATATGTCATAAAAACGCGTGTTTAGGACGGTGGCAAGTTCGCAATTGCCGCAGAAGGCTCATTCAGAGAGGGAAGGAGGGCTGTAAGGGGAGGAGGAGGCCCACAATTCTCTAACGAGTACAGAAATGTTGAGATAGGTCCTTTATTTACAAAGCTAAAGGGACTTATGACATTCAACTGCCACAGTGACGAAAAATTTAGTGGCTCACAATGCCTCTGCGTTGCATATACCACTTGCTAAATATTTCTGAAACATAAATAGTGTTACGACGACCTCCATATATCAGTCACACATTGCAACAATTTTTGGTATCATCAAGATCCTTGGAACTGAAAGGATATTTAGAACCCACAAGGAACAACTGCGAATAATGTGTTAGGAAGTATCATTTGCAGTGGCATATGTCATAAAAAGGCGTGTTTAGGACGGTTGCGTAGGTCGTAACTGCCGCAGAGAGCTCATTCGGAGAGGGAAGGAGGGCTGTAAGGGGAAGAGAAGGCCCACAATTCTCTAACGAGTATAGAAATGTTGAGATAGGCTCTTTATTTAGAAAGCTAAAGGGACTTATTACACTCAAATGCCACAGTGGCGAAAATTTTTGTGGCTCACAATGCCTCAGCGTTGCATATACCACTTGTTAAATATTTCTGAAACATAAATAGTGCTACGACGACCTCCATGTATCAGTCACACATTGCGACAACTTTTGGAATCATCAAGATCCTTGGAACTCAAAGAAAATTTAGAACCCACAAGGAACAACTGCGAATAATGTGTTAGGAAGTATCATTTGCAGTGGCATATGTCATAAAAAGGCGTGTTTAGGACGGTTGCGTAGGTCGTAACTGCCGCAGAGAGCTCATTCGGAAAGCGAAGGAGGGCTGTAAGGGGAGGAGGAGGCCCACATTTCTCTAACGAGTACAGATATGTTAAGATAGGTTCTTTATTTACAAAGCTAGAGGAACTTATTACATTCAAATGCCACTGTGACGAAAAATTTTGTGGCTCACAATGCCTCTGCGTTGCACATACCACTTGTTAAATATTTCTGAAACATAAATAGTGCTACGATGACCTCCATGTATCAGTCACACATTGCGACAACTTTGCGAATCATCAAGATCCTTGGAACTGAATGGAAATTTAGAACCCACAAGGAACAACTGCGAATAATGTGTTAGGAAATATCATTTGCAGTGGCATATGTCATAAAAACGCGTGTTTAGGACGGTGGCAAGTTCGCAATTGCCGCAGAAGGCTCATTCGGAGAGGGAAGGAGGGCTGTAAGGGGAGGAGGAGGCCCACAATTCTCTAACGAGTATAGAAATGTTGACATAGGTCCCTTATTTACAAAGCTAAAGGGACTTATTACATTCAACTGCCACAGGGATGAAAAATTTTGTGGCTCACAATGCCTCTGCGTTGCATATACCACTTGTTAAATGTTTCTGAAACATAAATAGTGCTACGACGACCTCCATGTATCAGTCACACATTGCGACAACTTTTGGAATCATCAAGATCCTTGGAACTGAATGGAAATTTAGAACCCACAAGGATCAACTGCGAATAATGTGTTAGGAAATATCATTTGCAGTGGCATATGTCATAAATACGCGTGTTTAGGACGGTGGCAAGTTCGCAATTGCCGCAGAAGGCTCATTCGGAGAGGGAAGGAGGGCTGTAAGGGGAGGAGGAGGCCCACAATTCTCTAACGAATATAAAAATGTTGAGATAGGTCCTTTATTTACAAAGCTAAAGGGACTTATTACATTCAACTGCCACAGTGACGAAAAATTTTGTGGCTCACAATGCCTCTGCGTTGCATATACCACTTGTTAAATATTTCTGAAACATAAATAGTGCTACGACGACCTCCATGTATCAGTCACACATTGCGACAACTTTTGGAATCATCAAGATCCTTGGAACTGAAAGAAAATTTAGAACCCACAAGGAACAACTGCGAATAATGTGTTAGGAAGTGTCTTTTGCAGTGGCATATGTCATAAAAAGGCGTGTTTAGGACGGTTGCGTAGGTCGTAAGGGCCGCAGAGAGGTCATTCGGAGAGGGAAGGAGGGCTGTAAGGGGAGGAGGAGGCCCACATTTCTCTAACGAGTATAGAAATGTTGAGATAGGTTCTTTATTTACAAAGCTAAAGGGACTTATTACATTCAAATGCCACAGTGACGAAAAATTTTGTGGCTCACAATGCCTCTGCGTTGCATATACCACTTGTTAAATATTTCTCAAACATAAATAGTGCTACGACGACCTCCATGTATCAGTCACACATTGCGACAACTTTTGGAATCATCAAGATCCTTGGAACTGAAAAAAATTTTGAACCCACAAGGAACAACTGCGAATAATGTGTTAGGAACTATCATTTGCAGTGGCATATGTCATAAAAACGCGTGTTTAGGACGGTTGCGTAGGTCGTAACTGCCGCAGAGAGCTCATTCGGAAAGCGAAGGAGGGCTGTAAGGGGAGGAGGAGGCCCACATTTCTCTAACGAGTACAGAAATGTTGAGATAGGTTCTTTATTTACAAAGCTAAAGGAACTTATTACATTCAAATGCCACAGTGACGAAAAATTTTGTGGCTCACAATGCCTCTGCGTTGCACATACCACTTGTTAAATATTTCTGAAACATAAATAGTGCTACGACGACCTCCATGTATCAGTCACACATTGCGACAACTTTTGGAATCATCAAGATCCTTGGAACTGAAAGAAAATTTAGAACCCACAAGGAACAACTGCGAATAATGTGTTAGGAAGTATCATTTGCAGTGGCATATGTCATAAAAAGGCGTGTTTAAGACGGTTGCGTAGGTCGTATTTGCCGCAGAGAGCTCATTCGGAGAGCGAAGGAGGGCTGTAAGGGGAGGAGGAGGCCCACATTTCTCTAACGAGTACAGAAATGTTGAGATAGGTTCTTTATTTACAAAGCTAAAGGGACTTATTACATTCAAATGCCACAGTGACGAAAAATTTTGTGGCTCACAATGCCTCTGCGTTGCATATACCACTTGTTAAATATTTCTCAAACATAAATAGTGCTACGACGACCTCCATGTATCAGTCACACATTGCGACAACTTTTGGAGTCATCAAGATCCTTGGAACTGAATGGAAATTTAGAACTCACAAGGAACAACTGCGAATAATGTGTTAGGAGGTATCAATCGCAGTGGCATATGTCATAAAAACGCGTGTTTAGGACGGTGGCAAGTTCGCAATTGCCGCAGAAGGCTCATTCGGAGAGGGAAGGAGGGCTGTAAGGGGAGGAGGAGGCCCACAATTCTCTAACGAGTATAGAAATGTTGACATAGGTCCTTTATTTACAAAGCTAAAGGGACTTATTACATTCAACTGCCACAGTGACGAAAAATTTTGTGGCTCACAATGCCTCTGCGTTGCATTTACCACTTGTTAAATGTTTCTGAAACATAAATAGTGCTACGACGACCTCCATGTATCAGTCACACATTGCGACAACTTTTGGAATCATCAAGATCCTTGGAACTGAAAGAAAATTTAGAACCCACAAGGACCAACTGCGTATAATGTGTTAGGAAGTATCATTTGCAGTGGCATATGTCATAAAAAGGCGTGTTTAGGACGGTTGCGTAGGTCGTAACTGCCGCAGAGAGCTCATTCGGAAAGCGAAGGAGGGCTGTAAGGGGAGGAGGAGGCCCACATTTCTCTAACGAGTACAGATATGTTAAGATAGGTTCTTTATTTACAAAGCTAAAGGAACTTATTACATTCAAATGCCACTGTGACGAAAAATTTTGTGGCTCACAATGCCTCTGCGTTGCACATACCACTTGTTAAATATTTCTGAAACATAAATAGTGCTACGATGACCTCCATGTATCAGTCACACATTGCGACAACTTTTGGAATCATCAAGATCCTTGGAACTGAATGGAAATTTAGAACCCACAAGGAACAACTGCGAATAATGTGTTAGGAAATATTATTTGCAGTGGCATATGTCATAAAAACGCGTGTTTAGGACGGTGGCAAGTTCGCAATTGCCGCAGAAGGCTCATTCGGAGAGGGAAGGAGGGCTGTAAGGGGAGGAGGAGGCCCACAATTCTCTAACGAGTATAAAAATGTTGAGATAGGTCCTTTATTTACAAAGCTAAAGGGACTTATTACATTCAACTGCCACAGTGACGAAAAATTTAGTGGCTCACAATGCCTCTGCGTTGCATATACCACTTGCTAAATATTTCTGAAACATAAATAGTGTTACGACGACCTCCATATATCAGTCACACATTGCAACAATTTTTGGTATCATCAAGATCCTTGGAACTGAAAGGATATTTAGAACCCACAAGGAACAACTGCGAACAATGTGTTAGGAAGTATCATTTGCAGTGGCATATGTCATAAAAAGGCGCGTTTAAGACGGTTGCGTAGGTCGTACTTGCCGCAGAGAGCTCATTCGGAGAGCGAAGGAGGGCTGTAAGGGGAGGAGGAGGCCCACATTTCTCTAACGAGTACAGAAATGTTGAGATAGGTTCTTTATTTACAAAGCTAAAGGGACTTCTTACATTCAAATGCCACAGTGACGAAAAATTTTGTGGCTCACAATGCCTCTGCGTTGCATTTACCACTTGTTAAATGTTTCTGAAACATAAATAGTGCTACGATGACCTCCATGTATCAGTCACACATTGCGTCAACTTTTGGAATCATCAAGATCCTTGGAACTGAAAGAAAATTTAGAACCCACAAGGACCAACTGCGAATAATGTGTTAGGAAGTATCATTTGCAGTAGCATATGTCATAAAAACGCGTGTTTAGGACGGTGGAAAGTTCGCAATTGCCGCAGAAGGCTCATTCAGAGAGGGAAGGAGGTCTGTAAGGGGAGGAGGAGGCCCTCAATTCTCTAACGAGTATACAAATGTTGAGATAGGTCCTTTATTTACAAAGCTAAAGGGACTTATTACATTCAACTGCCACAGTGACGAAAAATTTAGTGGCTCACAATGCCTCTGCGTTGCATATACCACTTGCTAAATATTTCTGAAACATAAATAGTGTTACGACGACCTCCATGTATCAGTCACACATTGCGACAACTTTTGGAATCATCAAGATCCTTGGAACTGAATGGAAATTTATAACCCACAAGGAACAACTGCGAATAATGTGTTAGGAAGTATCATTTGCAGTGGCATAAGTCATAAAAACGCGTGTTTAGGACGGTGGCAAGTTCGCAATTGCCGCAGAAGGCTCATTCGGAGAGGGAAGGAGGGCTGTAAGGGGAGGAGGAGGCCCACAATTCTCTAACGAGTATAGCAATGTTGACATAGGTCCTTTATTTACAAAGCTAAAGGGACTTATTACATTCAACTGCCACAGGGACGAAAAATTTTGTGGCTCACAATGCCTCTGCGTTGCATATACCACTTGTTAAATGTTACTGAAACATAAATAGTGCTACGACGACCTCCATGTAACAGTCACACATTGCGGCAACTTTGGGAATCATCAAGATCCTTGGAACTGAAAGAAAATTTAGAACCCACAAGGACCAACTGCGAATAATGTGTTAGGAAGTATCATTTGCAGTGGCATATGTCATAAAAACGCGTGTTTAGGACGGTGGCAAGTTCGCAATTGCCGCAGAAGGCTCATTCGGAGAGGGAAGGAGGGCTGTAAGGGGAGGAGGAGGCCCACAATTCTCTAACGAGTATAGCAATGTTGACATAGGTCCTTTATTTACAAAGCTAAAGGGACTTATTACATTCAACTGCCACAGGGACGAAAAATTTTGTGGCTCACAATGCCTCTGCGTTGCATATACCACTTGTTAAATGTTACTGAAACATAAATAGTGCTACGACGACCTCCATGTAACAGTCACACATTGCGGCAACTTTGGGAATCATCAAGATCCTTGGAACTGAAAGAAAATTTAGAACCCACAAGGACCAACTGCGAATAATGTGTTAGGAAGTATCATTTGCAGTGGCATATGTCATAAAAACGCGTGTTTAGGACGGTGGCAAGTTCGCAATTGCCGCAGAAGGCTCATTCGGAGAGGGAAGGAGGGCTGTAAGGGGAGGAGGCGGCCCACAATTCTCTAACGAGTATAGCAATGTTGACATAGGTCCTTTATTTACAAAGCTAAAGGGACTTATTACATTCAACTGCCACAGGGACGAAAAATTTTGTGGCTCACAATGCCTCTGCGTTGCATATACCACTTGTTAAATGTTACTGAAACATAAATAGTGCTACGACGACCTCCATGTAACAGTCACACATTGCGGCAACTTTGGGAATCATCAAGATCCTTGGAACTGAAAGAAAATTTAGAACCCACAAGGACCAACTGCGAATAATGTGTTAGGAAGTATCATTTGCAATGGCATATGTCATAAAATCGCGTGTTTAGGACGGTGCCAAGATCGCAATTGCCGCAGAAGGCTCATTCGGAGAGGGAAGGAGGGCTGTAAGGGGAGGATTAGGCCCACATTTCTCAAACGAGTATAGAAATGTTGAGATAGGTCCATTATTTACAAAGCTAAAGGGACTTATTACATTCAAATGCCACAGTGACGAAAAATTTTGTGGCTCACAATGCCTCTGCGTTGCATATACCACTTGTTAAATATTTCTGAAACATAAATAGTGCTACGACGACCTCCATGTATCAGTCACACATTGCGACAACTTTTGGAATCATCAAGATCCTTGGAACTGAAAGAAAATTTGGAACCCACAAGGAACAACTGCGAATAATGTGTTAGGAAGTATCATTTGCATTGGCATATGTCATAAAAAGGCGTGTTTAGGACGGTTGCGTAGGTCGTAAGTGCCGCAGAGAGCTCATTCGGAGAGGGAAGGAGGGCTGTAAGGGGAGGAGGAGGCCCACATTTCTCTAATGAGTATAGAAATGTTGAGATAGGTTCTTTATTTACAAAGCTAAAGGGACTTATTACATTCAAATGCCACAGTGACGAAAAATTTTGTGGCTCACAATGCCTCTGCGTTGCATATACCACTTGTTAAATATTTCTGGAACATAACTAGTGCTACGACGACCTCCATGTATCAGTCACACATTGCGACAACTTTTAGAATCATCAAGATTTTTGGAACTGAAAGAAAATTTAGAACCCACAAGGAACAACTGCGAATAATGTGTTAGGAAGTATCATTTGCAGTGGCATATGTCATAAAAACGCGTGTTTAGGACGGTGGCAAGTTCGCAATTGCCGCAGAAGGCTCATTCGGAGAGGGAAGGAGGGCTGTAAGGGGAGGAGGAGGCCCACAATTCTCTAACGAGTATAGCAATGTTGACATAGGTCCTTTATTTACAAAGCTGAAGGGACTTATTACATTCAACTGCCACAGGGACGAAAAATTTTGTGTCTCACAATGCCTCTGCGTTGCATATACCACTTGTTAAATGTTTCTGAAACATAAATAGTGCTACGACGACCTCCATGTAACAGTCAAACATTGCGGCAACTTTGGGAATCATCAAGATCCTTGGAACTGAAAGAAAATTTAGAACCCACAAGGACCAACTGCGAATAATGTGTTAGGAAGTATCATTTGCAGTGGCATATGTCATAAAAACGCGTGTTTAGGACGGTGGCAAGTTCGCAATTGCCGCAGAAGGCTCATTCAGAGAGGGAAGGAGGTCTGTAAGGGGAGGAGGAGGCCCACAATTCTCTAACGAGTATAGAAATGTTGAGATAGGATCTTTATTTAGAAAGCTAAAGGGACTTATTACACTCAAATGCCACAGTGGCGAAAAATTTTGTGGCTCACAATGCCTCTGCGTTGCATATACCACTTGTTAAATATTTCTGAAACATAAATAGTGCTACGACGACCTCCATGTATCAGTCACACATTGCGACAACTTTTGGAATCATCAAGATCCTTGGAACTGAAAGAAAATTTAGAACCCACAAGGAACAACTGCGAGTAATGTGTTAGGGAGTATCATTTGCAGTGGCATATGTCATTACAAGGCGTGTTTAGGACGGTTGCGTAGGTCGTAAGTGCCGCAGAGAGCTCATTCGGTGAGGGAAGGAGGGCTGTAAGGGGAGGAGGAGGCCCACATTTCTCTAACGAGTATAGAAATGTTGAGATAGGTTCTTTATTTACAAAGCTAAAGGGACTTATTACATTCAAATGCCACAGTCACGAAAAATTTTGTGGCTCACAATGCCTCTGCGTTGCATATACCACATGTTAAATATTTATGAAACATAAATAGTGCTACGACGACCTCCATGTATCAGTCACACATTGCGACAACTTTTGGAATCATCAAGAACCTTGGAACTGAAAGAAAATTTAGAACCCACAAGGAACAACTGCGAATAATGTGTTAGCAAGTATCATTTGCTGTGGCATATGTCATAAAAAGGCGTGTTGAGGACGGTTGCGTAGGTCGTAACTGCCGCAGAGAGCTCATTCGGAGAGCGAAGGAGGGCTGTAAGGGGAGGAGGAGGCCCACATTTGTCTAACGAGTAAAGAAATGTTGAGATAGGTTCTTTATTTACAAAGCTAAAGGGACTTATTACATTCAAATGCCACAGTGACGAAAAATTTTGTGGCTCACAATGCCTCTGCGTTGCATATACCACTTGTTTAATATTTCTCAAACATAAATAGTGCTACGACGACCTCCATGTATCAGTCACACATTGCGACAACTTTTGGAGTCATCAAGATCCTTGGAACTGAATGGAAATTTAGAACTCACACGGAACAACTGCGAATAATGTGTTAGGAGGTATCAATCGCAGTGGCATATGTCATAAAAACGCGTGTTTAGGACGGTGGCAAGTTCGCAATTGCCGCAGAAGGCTCATTCGGAGAGGGAAGGAGGGCTGTAAGGGGAGGAGGAGGCCCACAATTCTCTAACGAGTATAGAAATGTTGACATAGGTCCTTTATTTACAAAGCTAAAGGGACTTATTACATTCAACTGCCACAGTGCCGAAAAATTTTGTGGCTCACAATGCCTCTGCGTTGCATTTACCACTTGTTAAATGTTTCTGAAACATAAATAGTGCTACGACGACCTCCATGTATCAGTCACACATTGCGACAACTTTTGGAATCATCAAGATCCTTGGAACTGAAAGAAAATTTAGAACCCACAAGGACCAACTGCGTATAATGTGTTAGGAAGTATCATTTGTAGTGGCATATGTCATAAAAACGCGTGTTTAGGACGGTGGCAAGTTCGCAATTGCCGCAGAAGGCTCATTCAGAGAGGGAAGGAGGGCTGTAAGGGGAGGAGGAGGCCCACAATTCTCTAACGAGTACAGAAATGTTGAGATAGGTCCTTTATTTACAAAGCTAAAGGGACTTATGACATTCAACTGCCACAGTGACGAAAAATTTAGTGGCTCACAATGCCTCTGCGTTGCATATACCACTTGCTAAATATTTCTGAAACATAAATAGTGTTACGACGACCTCCATATATCAGTCACACATTGCAACAATTTTTGGTATCATCAAGATCCTTGGAACTGAAAGGATATTTAGAACCCACAAGGAACAACTGCGAATAATGTGTTAGGAAGTATCATTTGCAGTGGCATATGTCATAAAAAGGCGTGTTTAGGACGGTTGCGTAGGTCGTAACTGCCGCAGAGAGCTCATTCGGAGAGGGAAGGAGGGCTGTAAGGGGAGGAGAAGGCCCACAATTCTCTAACGAGTATAGAAATGTTGAGATAGGCTCTTTATTTAGAAAGCTAAAGGGACTTATTACACTCAAATGCCACAGTGGCGAAAATTTTTGTGGCTCACAATGCCTCAGCGTTGCATATACCACTTGTTAAATATTTCTGAAACATAAATAGTGCTACGACGACCTCCATGTAACAGTCACACATTGCGACAACTTTTGGAATCATCAAGATCCTTGGAACTCAAAGAAAATTTAGAACCCACAAGGAACAACTGCGAATAATGTGTTAGGAAGTATCATTTGCAGTGGCATATGTCATAAAAAGGCGTGTTTAGGACGGTTGCGTAGGTCGTAACTGCCGCAGAGAGCTCATTCGGAAAGCGAAGGAGGGCTGTAAGGGGAGGAGGAGGCCCACATTTCTCTAACGAGTACAGATATGTTAAGATAGGTTCTTTATTTACAAAGCTAAAGGAACTTATTACATTCAAATGCCACTGTGACGAAAAATTTTGTGGCTCACAATGCCTCTGCGTTGCACATACCACTTGTTAAATATTTCTGAAACATAAATAGTGCTACGATGACCTCCATGTATCAGTCACACATTGCGACAACTTTTGGAATCATCAAGATCCTTGGAACTGAATGGAAATTTAGAACCCACAAGGAACAACTGCGAATAATGTGTTTGGAAATATTATTTGCAGTGGCATATGTCATAAAAACGCGTGTTTAGGACGGTGGCAAGTTCGCAATTGCCGCAGAAGGCTCATTCGGAGAGGGAAGGAGGGCTGTAAGGGGAGGAGGAGGCCCACAATGCTCTAACGAGTATAGAAATGTTGACATAGGTCCTTTAATTACAAAGCTAAAGGGACTTATTACATTCAACTGCCACAGTGACGAAAAATTTTGTGGCTCACAATGCCTCTGCGTTGCATTTACCACTTGTTAAATGTTTCTGAAACATAAATAGTGCTACGACGACCTCCATGTATCAGTCACACATTGCGACGACTTTTGGAATCATCAAGATCCTTGGAACTGAAAGAAAATTTAGAACCCACAAGGACCAACTGCGTATAATGTGTTAGGAAGTATCATTTGCAGTGG
Source organism: Schistocerca serialis cubense (assembly GCF_023864345.2). Taxonomy (NCBI): domain Eukaryota; kingdom Metazoa; phylum Arthropoda; class Insecta; order Orthoptera; family Acrididae; genus Schistocerca; species Schistocerca serialis. The sequence continues at coordinate 115,231,234 of NC_064639.1, read as the reverse complement.
CATATGTCATAAAAACGCGTGTTTAGGACGGTGGCAAGTTCGCAATTGCCGCAGAAGGCTCATTCAGAGAGGGAAGGAGGGCTGTAAGGGGAGGAGGAGGCCCACAATTCTCTAACGAGTACAGAAATGTTGAGATAGGTTCTTTATTTACAAAGCTAAAGGGACTTATGACATTCAACTGCCACAGTGACGAAAAATTTAGTGGCTCACAATGCCTCTGCGTTGCATATACCACTTGTTAAATATTTCTGAAACATAAATAGTGTATCAGTCACACATTGCGACAACTTTTGGAATCATCAAGATCCTTGGAACTGAAAGAAAATTTAGAACCCACAAGGAACAACTGCGAATAATGTGTTAGGAAGTATCATTTGCAGTGGCATATGTCATAAAAAGGCGTGTTTAAGACGGTTGCGTAGGTCGTACTTGCCGCAGAGAGCTCATTCGGAGAGCGAAGGAGGGCTGTAAGGGGAGGAGGAGGCCCACATTTCTCTAACGAGTACAGAAATGTTGAGATAGGTTCTTTATTTACAAAGCTAAAGGGACTTCTTACATTCAAATGCCACAGTGACGAAAAATTTTGTGGCTCACAATGCCTCTGCGTTGCATTTACCACTTGTTAAATGTTTCTGAAACATAAATAGTGCTACGACGACCTCCATGTATCAGTCACACATTGCGTCAACTTTTGGAATCATCAAGATCCTTGGAACTGAAAGAAAATTTAGAACCCACAAGGACCAACTGCGAATAATGTGTTAGGAAGTATCATTTGCAGTAGCATATGTCATAAAAACGCGTGTTTAGGACGGTGGCAAGTTCGCAATTGCCGCAGAAGGTTCATTCAGAGAGGGAAGGAGGTCTGTAAGGGGAGGAGGAGGCCCTCAATTCTCTAACGAGTATACAAATGTTGAGATAGGTCCTTTATTTACAAAGCTAATGGGACTTATTACATTCAACTGCCACAGTGACGAAAAATTTAGTGGCTCACAAAGCCTCTGCGTTGCATATACCACTTGCTAAATATTTCTGAAACATAAATAGTGTTACGACGACCTCCATGTATCAGTCACACATTGCGACAACTTTTGGAATCATCAAGATCCTTGGAACTCAAAGAAAATTTAGAACCCACAAGGAACAACTGCGAATAATGTGTTAGGAAGTATCATTTGCAGTGGCATATGTCATAAAAAGGCGTGTTTAGGACGGTTGCGTAGGTCGTAACTGCCGCAGAGAGCTCATTCGGAAAGCGAAGGAGGGCTGTAAGGGGAGGAGGAGGCCCACATTTCTCTAACGAGTACAGATATGTTAAGATAGGTTCTTTATTTACAAAGCTAAAGGAACTTATTACATTCAAATGCCACTGTGACGAAAAATTTTGTGGCTCACAATGCCTCTGCGTTGCACATACCACTTGTTAAATATTTCTGAAACATAAATAGTGCTACGATGACCTCCATGTATCAGTCACACATTGCGACAACTTTTGGAATCATCAAGATCCTTGGAACTGAATGGAAATTTAGAACCCACAAGGAACAACTGCGAATAATGTGTTAGGAAATATTATTTGCAGTGGCATATGTCATAAAAACGCCTGTTTAGGACGGTGGCAAGTTCGCAATTGCCGCAGAAGGCTCATTCGGAGAGGGAAGGAGGGCTGTAAGGGGAGGAGGAGGCCCACAATTCTCTAACGAGTATAGAAATGTTGACATTGGTCTTTAATTTACAAAGCTAAAGGGACTTATTACATTCAACTGCCACAGTGACGAAAAATTTTGTTTCTCACAATGCCTCTGCGTTGCATTTACCACTTGTTAAATGTTTCTGAAACATAAATAGTGCTACGACGACCTCCATGTATCAGTCACACATTGCGACAACTTTTGGAATCATCAAGATCCTTGGAACTGAAAGAAAATTTAGAACCCACAAGGACCAACTGCGTATAATGTGTTAGGAAGTATCATTTGCAGTGGCATATGTCATAAAAACGCGTGTTTAGGACGGTGGCAAGTTCGCAATTGCCGCAGAAGGCTCATTCAGAGAGGGAAGGAGGGCTGTAAGGGGAGGAGGAGGCCCACAATTCTCTAACGAGTACAGAAATGTTGAGATAGGTCCTTTATTTACAAAGCTAAAGGGACTTATGACATTCAACTGCCACAGTGACGAAAAATTTAGTGGCTCACAATGCCTCTGCGTTGCATATACCACTTGCTAAATATTTCTGAAACATAAATAGTGTTACGACGACCTCCATATATCAGTCACACATTGCAACAATTTTTGGTATCATCAAGATCCTTGGAACTGAAAGGATATTTAGAACCCACAAGGAACAACTGCGAATAATGTGTTAGGAAGTATCATTTGCAGTGGCATATGTCATAAAAAGGCGTGTTTAGGACGGTTGCGTAGGTCGTAACTGCCGCAGAGAGCTCATTCGGAGAGGGAAGGAGGGCTGTAAGGGGAGGAGAAGGCCCACAATTCTCTAACGAGTATAGAAATGTTGAGATAGGCTCTTTATTTAGAAAGCTAAAGGGACTTATTACACTCAAATGCCACAGTGGCGAAAATTTTTGTGGCTCACAATGCCTCAGCGTTGCATATACCACTTGTTAAATATTTCTGAAACATAAATAGTGTTACGACGACCTCCATGTATCAGTCACACATTGCGACAACTTTTGGAATCATCAAGATCCTTGGAACTGAAAGAAAATTTAGAACCCACAAGGAACAACTGCGAATAATGTGTTAGGAAGTATCATTTGCAGTGGCATATGTCATAAAAAGGCGTGTTTAAGACGGTTGCGTAGGTCGTACTTGCCGCAGAGAGCTCATTCGGTGAGCGAAGGAGGGCTGTAAGGGGAGGAGGAGGCCCACATTTCTCTAACGAGTACAGAAATGTTGAGATAGGTTCTTTCTTTACAAAGCTAAAGGGACTTCTTACATTCAAATGCCACAGTGACGAAAAATTTTGTGGCTCACAATGCCTCTGCGTTGCATTTACCACTTGTTAAATTTTTCTGAAACATAAATAGTGCTACGACGACCTCCATGTATCAGTCACACATTGCGTCAACTTTTGGAATCATCAAGATCCTTGGAACTGAAAGAAAATTTAGAACCCACAAGGACCAACTGCGAATAATGTGTTAGGAAGTATCATTTGCAGTAGCATATGTCATAAAAACGCGTGTTTAGGACGGTGGCAAGTTCGCAATTGCCGCAGAAGGTTCATTCAGAGAGGGAAGGAGGTCTGTAAGGGGAGGAGGAGGCCCTCAATTCTCTAACGAGTATACAAATGTTGAGATAGGTCCTTTATTTACAAAGCTAACGGGACTTATTACATTCAACTGCCACAGTGACGAAAAATTTAGTGGCTCACAATGCCTCTGCGTTGCATATACCACTTGCTAAATATTTCTGAAACATAAATAGTGTTACGACGACCTCCATGTATCAGTCACACATTGCGACAACTTTTGGAATCATCAAGATCCTTGGAACTCAAAGAAAATTTAGAACCCACAAGGAACAACTGCGAATAATGTGTTAGGAAGTATCATTTGCAGTGGCATATGTCATAAAAAGGCGTGTTTAGGACGGTTGCGTAGGTCGTAACTGCCGCAGAGAGCTCATTCGGAAAGCGAAGGAGGGCTGTAAGGGGAGGAGGAGGCCCACATTTCTCTAACGAGTACAGATATGTTAAGATAGGTTCTTTATTTACAAAGCTAAAGGAACTTATTACATTCAAATGCCACAGTGACGAAAAATTTTGTGGCTCACAATGCCTCTGCGTTGCACATACCACTTGTTAAATATTTCTGAAACATAAATAGTGCTACGATGACCTCCATGTATCAGTCACACATTGCGACAACTTTTGGAATCATCAAGATCCTTGGAACTGAATGGAAATTTAGAACCCACAAGGAACAACTGCGAACAATGTGTTAGGAAGTATCATTTGCAGTGGCATATGTCATAAAAAGGCGTGTTTAGGACGGTTGCGTAGGTCGTAACTGCCGCAGAGAGCTCATTCGGAGAGGAAAGGAGGGCTGTAAGGGGAGGAGAAGGCCCACAATTCTCTAACGAGTATAGAAATGTTTAGATAGGCTCTGTATTTAGAAAGCTAAAGGGACTTATTACACTCAAATGCCACACTGGCGAAAAATTTTGTGGCTCACAATGCCTCTGCGTTGCATATACCACTTGTTAAATATTTCTGAAACATAAATAGTGCTACAACGACCTCCATGTATCAGTCACACATTGCGGCAACTTTGGGAATCATCAAGATCCTTGGAACTGAAAGAAAATTTAGAACCCACAAGGACCAACTGCGAATAATGTGTTAGGAAGTATCATTTGCAGTGGCATATGTCATAAAAACGCGTGTTTAGGACGGTGGCAAGTTCGCAATTGCCGCAGAAGGCTCATTCGGAGAGGGAAGGAGGGCTGTAAGGGGAGGAGGAGGCCCACAATTCTCTAACGAGTATAGCAATGTTGACATAGGTCCTTTATTTACAAAGCTAAAGGGACTTATTACATTCAACTGCCACAGGGACGAAAAATTTTGTGGCTCACAATGCCTCTGCGTTGCATATACCACTTGTTAAATGTTACTGAAACATAAATAGTGCTACGACGACCTCCATGTAACAGTCACACATTGCGGCAACTTTGGAAAATCATCAAGATCCTTGGAACTGAAAGAAAATTTAGAACCCACAAGGACCAACTGCGAATAATGTGTTAGGAAGTATCATTTGCAATGGCATATGTCATAAAATCGCGTGTTTAGGACGGTGCCAAGATCGCAATTGCCGCAGAAGGCTCATTCGGAGAGGGAAGGAGGGCTGTAAGGGGAGGATTAGGCCCACATTTCTCAAACGAGTATAGAAATGTTGAGATAGGTCCTTTATTTACAAAGCTAAAGGGACTTATTACATTCAAATGCCACAGTGACGAAAAATTTTGTGGCTCACAATGCCTCTGCGTTGCATATACCACTTGTTAAATATTTCTGAAACATAAATAGTGCTACGACGACCTCCATGTATCAGTCACACATTGCGACAACTTTTGGAATCATCAAGATCCTTGGAACTGAAAGAAAATTTGGAACCCACAAGGAACAACTGCGAATAATGTGTTAGGAAGTATCATTTGCATTGGCATATGTCATAAAAAGGCGTGTTTAGGACGGTTGCGTAGGTGGTAAGTGCCGCAGAGAGCTCATTCGGAGAGGGAAGGAGGGCTGTAAGGGGAGGAGGAGGCCCACATTTCTCTAACGAGTATAGAAATGTTGAGATAGGTTCTTTATTTACAAAGCTAAAGGGACTTATTACATTCTAATGCCACAGTGACGAAAAATTTTGTGGCTCACAATGCCTCTGCGTTGCATATACCACTTGTTAAATATTTCTGGAACATAACTAGTGCTACGACGACCTCCATGTATCAGTCACACATTGCGACAACTTTTAGAATCATCAAGATTTTTGGAAGTGAAAGAAAATTTAGAACCCACAAGGAACAACTGCGAATAATGTGTTAGGAAGTATCATTTGCAGTGGCATATGTCATAAAAACGCGTGTTTAGGACGGTGGCAAGTTCGCAATTGCCGCAGAAGGCTCATTCGGAGAGGGAAGGAGGGCTGTAAGGGGAGGAGGAGGCCCACAATTCTCTAACAAGTATAGCAATGTTGACATAGGTCCTTTATTTACAAAGCTAAAGGGACTTATTACATTCAACTGCCACAGGGACGAAAAATTTTGTGGCTCACAATGCCTCTGCGTTGCATATACCACTTGTTAAATGTTTCTGAAACATAAATAGTGCTACGACGACCTCCATGTAACAGTCACACATTGCGGCAACTTTGGGAATCATCAAGATCCTTGGAACTGAAAGAAAATTTAGAACCCACAAGGACCAACTGCGAATAATGTGTTAGGAAGTATCATTTGCAGTGGCATATGTCATAAAAACGCGTGTTTAGGACGGTGGCAAGTTCGCAATTGCCGCAGAAGGCTCATTCAGAGAGGGAAGGAGGTCTGTAAGGGGAGGAGGAGGCCCACAATTCTCTAACGAGTATAGAAATGTTGAGATAGGCTCTTTATTTAGAAAGCTAAAGGGACTTATTACACTCAAATGCCACAGTGGCGAAAAATTTTGTGGCTCACAATGCCTCTGCGTTGCATATACCACTTGTTAAATATTTCTGAAACATAAATAGTGCTACGACGACCTCCATGTATCAGTCACACATTGCGACAACTTTTGGAATCATCAAGATCCTTGGAACTGAAAGAAAATTTAGAACCCACAAGGAACAACTGCGAGTAATGTGTTAGGGAGTATCATTTGCAGTGGCATATGTCATAACAAGGCGTGTTTAGGACGGTTGCGTAGGTCGTAAGTGCCGCAGAGAGCTCATTCGGTGAGGGAAGGAGGGCTGTAAGGGGAGGAGGAGGCCCACATTTCTCTAACGAGTATAGAAATGTTGAGATAGGTTCTTTATTTACAAAGCTAAAGGGACTTATTACATTCAAATGCCACAGTCACGAAAAATTTTGTGGCTCACAATGCCTCTGCGTTGCATATACCACATGTTAAATATTTATGAAACATAAATAGTGCTACGACGACCTCCATGTATCAGTCACACATTGCGACAACTTTTGGAATCATCAAGAACCTTGGAACTGAAAGAAAATTTAGAACCCACAAGGAACAACTGCGAATAATGTGTTAGCAAGTATCATTTGCTGTGGCATATGTCATAAAAAGGCGTGTTGAGGACGGTTGCGTAGGTCGTAACTGCCGCAGAGAGCTCATTCGGAGAGCGAAGGAGGGCTGTAAGGGGAGGAGGAGGCCCACATTTGTCTAACGAGTAAAGAAATGTTGAGATAGGTTCTTTATTTACAAAGCTAAAGGGACTTATTACATTCAACTGCCACAGTGACGAAAAATTTTGTGGCTCACAATGCCTCTGCGTTGCATATACCACTTGTTAAATATTTCTGAAACATAAATAGTGCTACGACGACCTCCATGTATCAGTCACACATTGCGACAACTTTTGGAATCATCACGATCCTTGGAACTGAATGGAAATTTATAACCCACAAGGAACAACTGCGAATAATGTGTTAGGAAGTATCATTTGCAGTGGCATATGTCATGAAAACGCGTGTTTAGGACGGTGGCAAGTTCGCAATTGCCGCAGAAGGCTCATTCGGAGAGGGAAGGAGGGCTGTAAGGGGAGGAGGAGGCCCACAATTCTCTAACGAGTATAGCAATGTTGACATAGGTCCTTTATTTACAAAGCTAAAGGGACTTATTACATTCAACTGAACAGGGACGAAAAATTTTGGGGCTCACAATGCCTCTGCGTTGCATATACCACTTGCTAAATGTTTCTGAAACATAAATAGTGCTACGACGACCTCCATGTAACAGTCACACATTGCGGCAACTTTGGGAATCATCAAGATCCTTGGAACTGAAAGAAAATTTAGAGCCCACAAGGACCAACTGCGAATAATGTGTTAGGAAGTATCATTTGCATTGGCATATGTCATAAAATCGCGTGTTTAGGACGGTGCCAAGATCGCAATTGCCGCAGAAGGCTCATTCGGAGAGGGAAGGAGGGCTGTAAGGGGAGGATTTGGCCCACATTTCTCAAACGAGTATAGAAATGTTGAGATAGGTCCTTTATTTACAAAGCTAAAGGGACTTATTACATTCAAATGCCACAGTGACGAAAAATTTTGTGGCTCACATTGCCTCTGCGTTGCATATACCACTTGTTAAATATTTCTGAAACATAAATAGTGCTACGACGACCTCCATGTATCAGTCACACATTGCGACAACTTTTGGAATCATCAAGATCCTTGGAACTGAAAGATAATTTAGAACCCACAAGGAACAACTGCGAATAATGTGTTAGGAAGTATCATTTGCATTGGCATATGTCATAAAAATGCGTGTTTAGGACGGTTGCGTAGGTCGTAAGTGCCGCAGAGAGCTCATTCGGAGAGGGAAGGAGGGCTGTATGGGGAGGAGGAGGCCCACATTTCTCTAACGAGTATAGAAATGTTGAGATAGGTTCTTTATTTACAAAGCTAAAGGGACTTCTTACATTCAAATGCCACAGTGACGAAAAATTTTGTGGCTCACAATGCCTCTGCGTTGCATATACCACATGTTAAATATTTCTGGAACATAACTAGTGCTACGACGACCTCCATGTATCAGTCACACATTGCGACAACTTTTGGAATCATCAAGATTTTTGGAACTGAAAGAAAATTTAGAACCCACAAGGAACAACTGCGAATAATGTGTTAGGAAGTATCATTTGCAGTGGCATATGTCATAAAAAGGAGATTTTAGGACGGTTGCGTAGGTCGTATCTGCCGCAGAGAGCTCATTCGGAGAGCGAAGGAGGGCTGTAAGGGGAGGAGGAGGCCCACATTTCTATAACGAGTACAGAAATGTTGAGATAGGTTCTTTATTTACAAAGCTAAAGGGACTTATTACATTCAAATGTCACAGTGACGGAAAATTTAGTGGCTCACAATGCCTCTGCGTTGCATATACCACTTGTTAAATATTTCTGAAACATAAATAGTGCTACGACGACCTCCATGAATCAGTCACACATTGCGACAACTTTTGGAATCATCAAGATCCTTGGAACTGAATGGCAATTTAGAACCCACAAGGAACAACTGCGAATAATGTGTTAGAAAGTATCATTTGCAGTGGCATATGACATAAAAATGCGTGTTTAGGACGGTTGCGTAGGTCGTAACTGCCGCAGAGAGCTCATTCGGAGAGCTAAGGAGGGCTGTAAGTTGAGGAGGAGGCCCACATTTCTCTAACGAGTACAGAAATGTTGAGATAGGTTCTTTATTTACAAAGCTACAGGGAATTATTACATTCAAATGCCACAGTGACGAAAAATTTTGTGGCTCACAATGCCTCTGCGTTGCATATACCAGTTGTTAAATATTTCTGATACATAAATAGTGCTACGACGACCTCCATGTATCAGTGACACATTGCGGCAACTGTTGGAATCATCAAGATCCTTGGAACTGAATGGAAATTTAGAACTCACAAGGAACAACTGCGAATAATGTGTTAGGAAGTATCATTTGCAGTGGCATATGTCATAAAAACGCGTGTTTAGGACGGTGGCAAGTTCGCAATTGCCGCAGAAGGCTCATTCGGAGACGGAAGGAGGGCTGCAAGGGGAGGAGGAGGCCCACAATTCTCTAACGAGTATAGAAATGTTGAGAAAGGTTCCTTATTTACAAAGCTAAAGGGACTTATTACATTCAAATGCCACAGTCACGAAAAATTTTGTGGCTCACAATGCCTCTGCGTTGCATATACCACATGTTAAATATTTATGAAACATAAATAGTGCTACGACGACCTCCATGTATCAGTCACACATTGCGACAACTTTTGGAATCATCAAGATCCTTGGAACTGAAAGAAAATTTAGAACCCACAATGAACAACTGCGAGTAATGTGTTAGGAAGTATCATTTGCAGTGGCATATGTCATAACAAGGCGTGTTTAGGACGGTTGCGTAGGTCGTAAGTGCCGCAGAGAGCTCTTTCGGTGAGGGAAGGAGGGCTGTAAGGGGAGGAGGAGGCCCACATTTCTCTAACGAGTATAGAAATGTTGAGATAGGTTCCTTATTTACAAAGCTAAAGGGACTTATTACAGGCAAATGCCACAGTCACGAAAATTTTGTGGCTCACAATGCCTCTGCGTTGCATATACCACATGTTAAATATTTATGAAACATAAATAGTGCTACGACGACCTCCATGTATCAGTCACACATTGCGACAACTTTTGGAATCATCAAGAACCTTGGAACTGAAAGAAAATTTAGAACCCACAAGGAACAACTGCGAATAATGTGTTAGCAAGTATCATTTGCTGTGGCATATGTCATAAAAAGGCGTGTTGAGGACGGTTGCCTAGGTCGTAACTGCCGCAGAGAGCTCATTCGGAGAGCGAAGGAGGGCTGTAAGGGGAGGAGGAGGCCCACATTTGTCTAACGAGTACAGAAATGTTGAGATAGGTTCTTTATTTACAAAGCTAAAGGGACTTATCACATTCAACTGCCACAGTGACGAAAAATTTTGTGGCTCACAATGCCTCTGCGTTGCATATACCACTTGTTAAATATTTCTGAAACATAAATAGTGCTACGACGACCTCCATGTATCAGTCACACATTGCGACAACTTTTGGAATCATCAAGATCCTTGGAACTGAATGGAAATTTATAACCCACAAGGAACAACTGCGAATAATGTGTTAGGAAGTATCATTTGCAGTGGCATATGTCATAAAAACGCGTGTTTAGGACGGTGGCAAGTTCGCAATTGCCGCAGAAGGCTCATTCGGAGAGGGAAGGAGGGCTGTAAGGGGAGGAGGAGGCCCACAATTCTCTAACGAGTATAGCAATGTTGACATAGGTCCTTTATTTACAAAGCTAAAGGGACTTATTACATTCGACTGCCACAGGGACGAAAAATTTTGTGGCTCACAATGCCTCTGCGTTGCATATACCACTTGTTAAATGTTTCTGAAACATAAATAGTGCTACGACGACCTCCATGTAACTGTCACACATTGCGGCAACTTTGGGAATCATCAGGATCCTTGGAACTGAAAGAAAATTTAGAACCCACAAGGACCAACTGCGAATAATGTGTTAGGAAGTATCATTTGCAATGGCATGTGTCATAAAAACGCGTGTTTAGGACGGTGGCAAGATCGCAATTGCCGCAGAAGGCTCATTCGGAGAGGGAAGGAGGGCTGTAAGGGGAGGATTGTGCCCACATTTCTCAAACGAGTATAGAAATCTTGAGATAGGTCCTTTATTTACAAAGCTAAAGGGACTTATTACATTCAAATGCCACAGTGACGAAAAATTTTGTGGCTCACAATGCCTCTGCGTTGCATATACCACTTGTTAAATATTTCTGATACATAAATAGTGCTACGACGACCTCGATGTATCAGTCACACATTGCGACAACTTTTGGAATCATCAAGATCCTTGGAACTGAAAGAAAATTTAGAACCCACAAGGAACAACTGCGAATAATGTGTTAGGAAGTATCATTTGCATTGGCATATGTCATAAAAAGGCGTGTTTAGGACGGTTGCGTAGGTCGTAAGTGCCGCAGAGAGCTCATTCGGTGAGGGAAGGAGGGTTGTAAGGGGAGGAGGAGGTCCACATTTCTCTAACGAGTATAGAAATGGTGAGATAGGTTCTTTATTTACAAAGCTAAAGGGACTTATTACATTCAAATGCCACAGTGACGAAAAATTTTGTGGCTCACAATGCCTCTGCGTTGCATATACCACTTGTTAAATATTTCTGGAACATAACTAGTGCTACGACGACCTCCATGTATCAGTCACACATTGCGACAACTTTTGGAATCATCAAGATTTTTGGAACTGAAAGAAAATTTAGAACCCACAAGGACCAACTGCGAATAATGTGTTAGGAAGTATCATTTGCAGTGGCATATGTCATAAAAAGGCGTGTTTAGGACGGTTGCGTAGGTCGTAAGTGCCGCAGAGAGCTCATTCGGTGAGGGAAGGAGGGCTGTAAGGGGAGGAGGAGGTCCACATTTCTCTAACGAGTATAGAAATGTTGAGATAGGCTCTTTGTTTAGAAAGCTAAAGGGAGTTATTACACTCAAATGCCACAGTGGCGAAAAATTTTGTGGCTCACAATGCCTCTGCGTTGCATATACCACTTGTTAAATATTTCTGAAGCATAAATAGTGCTACGACGACCACCATGTATCAGTCACACATTGCGACAACTTTTGGAATCATCAAGAACCTTGGAACTGAAAGAAAATTTAGAACCCACAAGGAACAACTGCGAATAATGTGTTAGGAAGTATCATTTGCAGTGGCATATGTCATAAAAAGGAGATTTTAGGACGGTTGCGTAGGTCGTATCTGCCGCAGAGAGCTCATTCGGAGAGCGAAGGAGGGCTGTAAGGGGAGGAGGAGGCCCACATTTCTCTAACGAGTACAGAAATGTTGAAATAGGTTCTTTATTTACAAAGCTAAAGGGACTTATTACATTCAAATGCCACAGTGACGGAAAATTTAGTGGCTCACAATGCCTCTGCGTTGCATATACCACTTGTTAAATATTTCTGAAACATAAATAGTGCTACGACGACCTCCATGAATCAGTCACACATTGCGACAACTTTTGGAATCATCAATGGAAATTTAAAACCCACAAGGAACAACTGCGAATAATGTGTTAGGAAGTATCATTTGCAGTGGCATATGTCATAAAAAGGCGTGTTTAGGACAGTTGCGTAGGTCGTAACTGCCGCAGAGAGCTCATTCGGAGAGGGAAGGAGGGCTGTAAGTTGAGGAGGAGGCCCACATTTCTCTAACGAGTACAGAAATGTTGAGATAGGTTCTTTATTTACAAAGCTACAGGGAATTATTACATTCAAATGCCACAGTGACGAAAAATTTTGTGGCTCACAATGCCTCTGCGTTGCATATACCACTTGTTAAATATTTCTGATACATAAATAGTGCTACGACGACCTCCATGTATCAGTGACACATTGCGACAACTGTTGGAATCATCAAGATCCTTGGAACTGAATGGAAATTTAGAACTCACAAGGAACAACTGCGAATAATGTGTTAGGAAGTATCATTTGCAGTGGCATATGTCATAAAAACGCGTGTTTAGGACGGTGGCAAGTTCGCAATTGCCGCAGAAGGCTCATTCGGAGACGGAAGGAGGGCTGTAAGGGGAGGAGGAGGCCCACAATTCTCTAACGAGTATAGAAATGTTAAGATAGGTCCTTTATTTACAAAGCTAAAGGGATTTATTACATTCAACTGGCACAGTCACGAAAAATTTTGTGGCTCACAATGCCTCTGCGTTGCATTTACCACTTATTAAATGTTTCTGAAACATAAATAGTGCTACGACGACCTCCATGTATCAGTCACACACTGCGACAACTTTTGGAATCATCAAGATCCTTGGAACTGAAAGAAAATTTAGAAACCACAATGAACAACTGCGAATAATGTGTTAGGAAGTATCATTTGCTATGGCATATGTCATAAAAAGGCGTGTTGAGGACGGTTGCGTAGGTCGTAACCGCCGCAGAGAGCTCATTCGGAGAGCGAAGGAGGGCTGTAAGGGGAGGAGGAGGCCCACATTTGTCTAACGAGTACAGAAATGTTGAGATAGGTTCTTTATTTACAAAGCTAAAGGGACTTATTACATTCAACTGCCACAGTGACGAAAAATTTTGTGGCTCACAATGCCTCTGCGTTGCATATACCACTTGTTAAATATTTCTGAAACATAAATAGTGCTACGACGACCTCCATGTATCAGTCACACATTGCGACAACTTTTGCAATCATCAAGATCCTTGGAACTGAATGGAAATTTATAACCCACAAGGAACAACTGCGAATAATGTGTTAGGAAGTATCATTTGCAGTGGCATATGTCATAAAAACGCGTGTTTAGGACGGTGGCAAGTTCGCAATTGCCGCAGAAGGCTCATTCGGAGAGGGAAGGAGGGCTGTAAGGGGAGGAGGAGGCCCACAATTCTCTAACGAGTATAGCAATGTTGACATAGGTCCTTTATTTACAAAGCTAAAGGGACTTATTACATTCAACTGCCACAGGGACGAAAAATTTTGTGGCTCACAATGCCTCTGCGTTGCATATACCACTTGTTAAATGTTTCTGAAACATAAATAGTGCTACGACGACCTCCATGTAACAGTCACACATTGCGGCAACTTTGGGAATCGTCAAGATCCTTGGAACTGAAAGAAAATTTAGAACCCACAAAGACCAACTGCGAATAATGTGTTAGGAAGTATCATTTGCAATGGCATATGTCATAAAAAGGCGTGTTTAGGACGGTTGCGTAGGTCCTAAGTGCCGCAGAGAGCTCATTCGGAGAGGGAAGTAGGGCTGTAAGGGGAGGAGGAGGCCCACATTTCTCTAACGAGTACAGAAATGTTGAGATAGGATCTTTATTTACAAAGCTAAAGGGACTTATTACATTCAAATGCCACAGTGACGGAAAATTTAGTGGCTCACAATGCCTCTGCGTTGCATATACCACTTGTTAAATATTTCTGAAACATAAATAGTGCTACGACGACCTCCATGAATCAGTCACACATTGCGACAACTTTTGGAATCATCAAGATCCTTGGAACTGAATGGAAATTTAGAACCCACAAGGAACAACTGCGAATAATGTGTTAGGAAGTATCATTTGCAGTGGCATATGTCATAAAAAGGCGTGTTTAGGACGGTTGCGTAGGTCGTAACTGCCGCAGAGAGCTCATTCGGAGAGGGAAGGAGGGCTGTAAGTTGAGGAGGAGGCCCTCATTTCTCTAACGAGTACAGAAATGTTGAGATAGGTTCTTTATTTACAAAGCTACAGGGAATTATTACATTCAAATGCCACAGTGACGAAAAATTTTGTGGCTCACAATGCCTCTGCGTTGCATATACCACTTGTTAAATATTTCTGAAACATAAATAGTGCTACGACGACCTCCATGTATCAGTCACACATTGCGACAACTTTTGGAATCATCAAGATCCTTGGAACTGAAAGATAATTTAGAACCCACAAGGAACAACTGCGAATAATGTGTTAAGAAGTATCATTTGCATTGGCATATGTCATAAAAAGGCGTGTTTAGGACGGTTGCGTAGGTCCTAAGTGCCGCAGAGAGCTCATTCGGAGAGGGAAGTAGGGCTGTAAGGGGAGGAGGAGGCCCACATTTCTCTAACGAGTACAGAAATGTTGAGATAGGATCTTTATTTACAAAGCTAAAGGGACTTATTACATTCAAATGCCACAGTGACGGAAAATTTAGTGGCTCACAATGCCTCTGCGTTGCATATACCACTTGTTAAATATTTCTGAAACATAAATAGTGCTACGACGACCTCCATGAATCAGTCACACATTGCGACAACTTTTGGAATCATCAAGATCCTTGGAACTGAATGGAAATTTAGAACCCACAAGGAACAACTGCGAATAATGTGTTAGGAAGTATCATTTGCAGTGGCATATGTCATAAAAAGGCGTGTTTAGGACGGTTGCGTAGGTCGTAACTGCCGCAGAGAGCTCATTCGGAGAGGGAAGGAGGGCTGTAAGTTGAGGAGGAGGCCCTCATTTCTCTAACGAGTACAGAAATGTTGAGATAGGTTCTTTATTTACAAAGCTACAGGGAATTATTACATTCAAATGCCACAGTGACGAAAAATTTTGTGGCTCACAATGCCTCTGCGTTGCATATACCACTTGTTAAATATTTCTGATACATAAATAGTGCTACGACGACCTCCATGTATCAGTGACACATTGCGACAAATGTTGGAATCATCAAGATCCTTGGAACTGAATGGAAATTTAGAACTCACAAGGAACAACTGCGAATAATGTGTTAGGAAGTATCATTTGCAGTGGCATATGTCATAAAAACGCGTGTTTAGGACGGTGGCAAGTTCGCAATTGCCGCAGAAGGCTCATTCGGAGACGGAAGGAGGGCTGTAAGGGGAGGAGGAGGCCCACAATTCTCTAACGAGTATAGAAATGTTGAGATAGTTCCTTTATTTACAAAGCTAAAGGGACTAATTACATTCAACTGGCACAGTCACGAAAAATTTTGTGGCTCACAATGCCTCTGCGTTGCATTTACCACTTATTAAATGTTTGTGAAACATAAATAGTGCTACGACGACCTCCATGTATAAGTCACACATTGCGACAACTTTTGGAATCATCAAGATCCTTGGAACTGAAAGAAAATTTAGAAACCACAAGGAACAACTGCGAATAATGTGTCAGGAAGTATCATTTGCAGTGGCATATGTCATAATAACGCGTGTTTAGGACGGTGGCAAGTTCGCAATTGCCGCAGAAGGCTCATTCGGAGAGGGAAGGAGGGCTGTAAGGGGAGGAGGAGGCCCACAATTCTCTAACGAGTATAGAAATGTTGAGATAGGTCCTTCATTTACAAAGCTAAAGGGACTTATTACATTCAACTGCCACAGTGACGAAAAATTTTGTGGCTCACAATGCCTCTGCGTTGCATATACCACTTGCTAAATATTTCTGAAACATAAATAGTGCTACGACGACCTCCATATATCAGTCACACATTGCAACAATTTTTGGAATCATCAAGATCCTTGGAACTGAAAGGAAATTTAGAACCCACAAGGAACAACTGCGAATAATGTGTTAGGAAGTATCATTTGCAGTGCATATGTCATAAATAGGCGTGTTTAGGACGGTTGCGTAGTTCGTAAGTGCCGCAGGGAGCTCATTCGGAGAGGGAAGGAGGGCTGTAAGGGGAGGAGGAGGCCAACAATTCTCTAACGAGTATAGAAATGTTGAGATAGGTTCTTTATTTACAAAGCTAAAGGGACTTATTACATTCAAATGCCACAGTGACGAAAAATTTTGTGGCTCACAATGCCTCTGCATTGCATATACCATTTGTTAAATATTTCTGAAACATAAATAGTGCTACGACGACCTCCATGTATCAGTCACACATTGCGACAACTTTTGGAATCATCAAGATCCTTGAAACTGAATGGAAATTTAGAACCCACAAGGAACAACTGCGAATAATGTGTTAGGAAGTATCACTTGCAGTGGCATATGTCATAATAACGCGTGTTTAGGACGGTGGCAAGGTCGCAATTGCCGCAGAAGGCTCAGTCGGAGAGGGAAGGAGGGCTGTAAGGGGAGGAGGAGGCCCACAATTCTCTTTCGAGTATAGAAATGTTGAGATAGGTTCTTTATTTACAAAGCTAAAGGGGACTTATTACATTCAACTGCCACACTGACGAAGAATTTTGTGGCTCACAATGCCTCTGCGTTGCATATACCACTTGTTAAATATTTCTGAAACATAAATAGTGCTACGACGACCTCCATGTATCAGTCACACATTGCGACAACTTTTGGAATCATCAAGATCCTTGGAACTGAAAGAAAATTTAGAACCCACAAGGACCAACTGCGAATAATGTGTTAGGAAGTATCATTTGCAATGGCATATGTCATAAAAACGCGTGTTTAGGACGGTTGCGTAGGTCGTAACTGCCGCAGAGAGCTCATTCGGAGAGCGAAGGATGGCTGTAAGGGGAGGAGGAGGCCCACATTTCTCTAACGAGTACAGAAATGTTGAGATAGGTTCTTTATTTACAAAGCTAAAGGGACTTATTACATTCAAATGCCACAGTGACGGAAAATTTTGTGGCTCACAATGCCTCTGCGTTACATATACCACTTGTTAAATATTTCTGAAACATAAATAGTGCTACGACGACCTCCATGAATCAGTCACACATTGCGACAACTTTTGGAATCATCAAGATCCTTGGAACTGAATGGAAATTTAGAATTCAAACGGAACAACTGCGAATAATGTGTTAGGAAGTATCATTTGCAGTGGCATATGTCATAAAAACGCGTGTTTAGGACGGTGGCAAGTCGCAATTGCCGCAGAAGGCTCATTCGGAAAGGGAAGGAGGGCTGTAAGGGGAGGAGGAGGCCCACAATTCTCTAACGAGTATAGAAATGTTGAGATAGGTCCTTTATTTACAAAGCTAAAGGGACTTATTACATTCAACTGCCACAGTCACGAAAAATTTTGTGGCTCACAATGCCTCTGCGTTGCATTTACCACTTATTAAATGTTTCAGAAACATAAATAGTGCTACGACGACCTCCATGTATCAGTCACACATTGCGACAACTTTTGGAATCATCTAGATCCTTGGAACTGAAAGAAAATTTAGAAACCACAAGGAGCAACTGCGAATAATGTGTTAGGAAGTATCATTTGCAGTGGCATATGTCATAAAAACTCGTGTTCAGGACGGTGGCAAGTTCGCAATTGCCGCAGAAGGCTCATTCGGAGAAAGAAGGAGGGCTGTAAGGGAAGGAGGAGGCCCACAATTCTCTAACGAGTATAGAAATGTTGAGATAGGTCATTTATTTTCAAAGCTAAAGGGTCTTATTACATTCAACTGCCACAGTGGCGAAAAATTTTGTGGCTCACAGTGCCTCTGCGTTGCATATACCACTTGCTAAATATTTCTGAAACATAAATAGTGCTACGACGACCTCCATATATCAGTCACACATTGCAACAATTTTTGGAATCATCAAGATCCTTGGAACTGAAAGGAAATTTAGAACCCACAAGGAACAACTGCGAATAATGTGTTAGGAAGTATCATTTGCAGTGCATATGTCATAAATAGGCGTGTTTAGGACGGTTGCGTAGTTCGTAAGTGCCGCAGGGAGCTCATTCGGAGAGGGAAGGAGGGCTGTAAGGGGAGGAGGAGGCCAACAATTCTCTAACGAGTATAGAAATGATGAGATAGGTTCTTTATTTACAAAGCTAAAGGAACTTATTACATTCAATAGCAACTCCACAAGGAACAACTGCGAATAATGTGTTAGGAAGTACCATTTGCAGTGGAATATGTCATAAAAACGCGTGTTTAGGACGGTGGCAAGTTCGCAATTGCCGCAGAAGACTCATTCGGAGAGGGAAGGAGGGCTGTAAGGGGAGGAGGAGGCCCACAATTCTCTAACGAGTATAGAAATGTTGAGATAGGTTCTTTATTTACAAAGCTATAGGGACTTATTACATTCAACTGCCACAGTGACGAAACATTTTGTGGCTCACAATGCCTCTGCGTTGCATATACCACTTGTTAAATAATTCTGAAACATAAATAGTGCTACGACGACCTCCATGTATCAGTCACACATTGCGACAACTTTTTTAATCATCAAGATCCTTGGAACTGAAAGAAAATTTAGAACCTACAAGGAACAACTGCGAATAATGTGTTAGAAAGTATCACTTGCTGTGGCATATGTCATAAAAAGGCGTGTTTAGGACGGTTGCGTAGGTCGTAACTGCCGCAGAGAGCTCATTCGGAGAGGGAAGGAGGGCTGTAAGGGGAGGAGGAGGCCCACATTTCTCTAACGAGCACAGAAATGTTGAGATAGGTTCTTTATTTACAAAGCTAAAGGGACTTATTACATTCAAATGCCACAGTGACGAAAAATTTTGTGGCTCACAATGCCTCTGCATTGCATATACCACTTGTTAAATATTTCTGAAACATAAATAGTACTACGACGACCTCCATGTATCAGTCACACATTGCGACAACTTTTGGAATCATCAAGATCCTTGAAACTGAATGGAAATTTAGAACCCACAAGGAACAACTGCGAATAATGTGTTAGGAAGTATCACTTGCAGTGGCATATGTCATAATAACGCGTGTTTAGGACGGTGGCAAGGTCGCAATTGCCGCAGAAGGCTCAGTCGGAGAGGGAAGGAGGGCTGTAAGGGGAGGAGGAGGCCCACAATTCTCTTTCGAGTATAGAAATGTTGAGATAGGTTCTTTATTTACAAAGCTAAAGGGGACTTATTACATTCAACTGCCACACTGACGAAGAATTTTGTGGCTCACAATGCCTCTGCGTTGCATATACCACTTGTTAAATATTTCTGAAACATAAATAGTGCTACGACGACCTCCATGTATCAGTCACACATTGCGACAACTTTTGGAATCATCAAGATCCTTGGAACTGAAAGAAAATTTAGAACCCACAAGGACCAACTGCGAATAATCTGTTAGGAAGTATCATTTGCAGTGGCATATGTCATAAAAAAGCGTGTTTAGGACGGTGGCAAGTTCGCAATTGCCGTAGAAGGCTCATTCGGAGAGGGAAGGAGGGCTGTAAGGGGAGGAGGAGGCCCACAATTCTCTAACGAGTATAGATGTGTTGAGATAGGTCCTTTATTTACAAATCTAAAGGGACTTATTACATTCAACGGCCACAGTGACGAAAAATTTTGTGGCTCACAGTGCCTCTGCGTTGCATGTACCACTTGCTAAATATTTCTGAAACATAAATAGTGCTACGACGACCTCCATGTATCAGTCACACATTGCAACAATTTTTGGAATCATCAAGATCCTTGGAACTGAAAGGAAATTTAGAACCCACAAGGAACAACTGCGAATAATGTGTTAGGAAGTATCATTTGCAGTGGTATATGTCATAAAAAGGCGTGTTTAGGACGGTTGCGTAGGTCGTAAGTGCCGCAGAGAGCTCATTCGGAGAGGGAAGGATGGCTGTAAGGGGAGGAGGAGGCCCACAATTCTCTAACGAGTATAGAAATGTTGAGATAGGTTCTTTATTTACAAAGCTAAAGGGACTTATTACACTCAAATGCCACAGTGGCGAAAAATTTTCTGGCTCTCAATGCCTCTGCGTTGCATATACCACTTGTTAAATATTTCTGAAACATAAATAGTGCTACGACGACCTCCATGTAACAGTCACACATTGCGACAACTTTTGGAATCATCAAGATCCTTGGAACTGAAAGAAAATTTTGGAACCCACAAGGAACAACTGCGAATAATGTGTTAGGAAGTATCATTTGCAGTGGCATATGTCGTAAAAAGGCGTGATTAGGACGGTTGCGTAGGTCGTAACTGCCGCAGAGAGCTCATTCGGAGAGGGAAGGAGGGCTGTAAGGGGAGGAGGAGGCCCACATTTCTCTAACGAGTACAGAAATGTTGAGATAGGTTCTATATTTACAAAGCTAAAGGGACTTATTACATTCAAATGCCACAGTGACGAAAAATTTAGTGGCTCACAATGCCTCTGCGTTGCATATACCACTTGTTAAATATTTCTGAAACATAAATAGTGCTACGACGACCTCCATGTATCAGTCACACATTGCGACAACTTTTTTAATCATCAAGATCCTTGGAACTGAATGGAAATTTAGAACCCACAAGGAACAACTGCGAATAATGTGTTATGAAGTATCATTTGCAGTGGCATCTGTCATAAAAATGCGTGTTTAGGACGGTGGCAAGTTCGCAATTGCCGCAGAAGGCTCATTCGGAGAGGGAAGGAGGGCTGTAAGGGGAGGAGGAGGCCCACAATTCTCTAACGAGTATAGAAATGTTGAGATAGGTTCTTTATTTACAAAGCTAAAGGGACTTATCACATTCAACTGCCACAGTGACGAAATATTTTGTTGCTCACAATGCCTCTGCGTTGCATATACCACTTATTAAATATTTCTGAAACATAAATAGTGCTACGACGACCTCCATGTATCAGTCACACATTGCGACAACTTTTGGAATCATCAGGATCCTTGGAACTGAAAGAAAATTTAGAACCCACAAGGAACAACTGCGAATATTGTGTTAGGAAGTATCATTTGCAGTGGCATATGTCATAAAAAGACGTGTTTAGGACGGTTGTGTAGGTCGTAAGTGCCGCAGAGAGTTCATTCGGAGAGGGAAGGAGGGCTGTAAGGGGAGGAGGAGG
The DNA here is from genome assembly GCF_023864345.2 of Schistocerca serialis cubense. Lineage (NCBI taxonomy): Eukaryota > Metazoa > Arthropoda > Insecta > Orthoptera > Acrididae > Schistocerca > Schistocerca serialis. The sequence goes on along the minus strand of NC_064639.1, from coordinate 115,209,702 downwards.
CCCACATACCTCTAACGAGTATAGAAATGTTGAGATAGGTTCTTTATTTACAAAGCTAAAGGGACTTATTACATTGAAATACCACAGTGACGAAAAATTTTGTGGCTCACAATGCCTCTGCGTTGCATATACCACTTGTTAAACATTTCTGAAACATAAATAGTTCTATGACGACCTCCATGTATCAGTCACACATTGCGACAACTTTTGGAACCATCAATATCCTTGGAACTGAAAGAAAATTTAGAACTCACAAGGAACAACTGCGAATAATGTGTTAGGAAGTATCATTTGCAGTGGCATATGTCATAAAAAGGCGTGTTTGGGACGGTTGCGTAGGTCGTAAGTGCCGCAGAGAGCTTTTCGGAGAGGGAAGGAGGGCTGTAAGGGGAGGAGGAGGCCCACATTTCTCTAACGAGTACAGAAATGTTGAGATGGGTTCCTTATTTACAAAGCTAAAGGGACTTATTACATTCAAATGCCACAGTGACGAAAAATTTTGTGGCTCACAATGCCTCTGCGTTGCATATAATACTTGTTAAATATTTCCGAAACATAAATAGTGCTACGGCGACCTCCATGTATCAGTCACACATTGCGACAACTTTTTTAATCATCAGGATCCTTGGAACTGAAAGAAAATTTAGAACACACAAGGAACAACTGCGAATAATGTGTTAGGAAGTATCATTTACAGTGGCATATGTCGTAAAAATGCGTGTTTAGGACGGTGGCAAGTTCGCAATTGCCGCAGAAGGCTCATTCGGAGAGGGAAGGAGGGCTGTAAGGGGAGGAGGAGGCCCACATTTCTCTAACGAGTATAGAAATGTTGAGATAGGTTCATTATTTAGAAAGCTAAAGGGACTTATTACATTCAAATGCCACAGTGACGAAAAATTTTGTGGCTCACAATGCCTCTGCGTTGCATATACCACATGTTAAATATTTATGAAACGTAAATAGTGCTACGACGACCTCCATGTATCAGACACACATTGCGACAACTTTTGGAATCATCAAGATCCTTGGAACTGAAAGAAAATTTAGAACCCACAAGGACCAACTGCGAATAATGTGTTAGGAAGTATCATTTGCTGTGGCATATGTCATAAAAAGGCGTGTTTAGGACGGTTGCGTAGGTCGTAAGTGCCGCAGAGAGCTCATTCGGAGAGGGAAGGAGGGCTGTAAGTGGAGGAGGAGGCCCACATTTCTCAAACGAGTATAGAAATGTTGAGATAGGTTCTTTATTTACAAAGCTAAAGGGACTTATTACATTCAAATGCCACAGTGACGAAAAATTTTGTGGCTCACAATGCCTCTGCGTTGCATATAATACTTGTTAAATATTTCCGAAACATATATAGTGCTACGGCGACCTCCATGTATCAGTCACACATTGCGACAACTTTTTTAATCATCAGGATCCTTGGAACTGAAAGAAAATTTAGAACCCACAAGGAACAACTGCGAATAATGTGTTAGGAAGTATCATTTACAGTGGCATATGTCATAAAAATGCGTGTTTAGGACGGTGGCAAGTTCGCAATTGCCGCAGAAGGCTCATTCGGAGAGGGAAGGAGGGCTGTAAGGGGAGGAGGAGGCCCACATTTCTCTAACGAGTATAGAAATGTTGAGATAGGTTCATTATTTAGAAAGCTAAAGGGACTTATTACATTCAAATGCCACAGTGACGAAAAATTTTGTGGCTCACAATGCCTCTGCGTTGCATATACCACATGTTAAATATTTATGAAACGTAAATAGTGCTACGACGACCTCCATGTATCAGTCACACATTGCGACAACTTTTGGAATCATCAAGATCCTTGGAACTGAAAGAAAATTTAGAACCCACAAGGACCAACTGCGAATAATGTGTTAGGAAGTATCATTTGCTGTGGCATATGTCATAAAAAGGCGTGTTTAGGACGGTTGCGTAGGTCGTAAGTGCCGCAGAGAGCTCATTCGGAGAGGGAAGGAGGGCTGCAAGTGGAGGAGGAGGCCCACATTTCTCAAACGAGTATAGAAATGTTGAGATAGGTTCTTTATTTACAAAGCTAAAGGGACTTATTACATTCAAATGCCACGGTGACGAAAAATTTTGTGGCTCACAGTGCCTCTGCGTTGCATATACCACTTGCTAAATATTTCTGAAACATAAATAGTGCTACGACGACCTCCATATATCAGTCACACATTGCAACAATTTTTGGAATCATCAAGATCCTTGGAACTGAAAGGAAATTTAGAACCCACAAGGAACAACTGCGAATAATGTGTTAGGAAGTATCATTTGCAGTGCATATGTCATAAATAGGCGTGTTTAGGACGGTTGCGTAGTTCGTAAGTGCCGCAGGGAGCTCATTCGGAGAGGGAAGGAGGGCTGTAAGGGGAGGAGGAGGCCAACAATTCTCTAACGAGTATAGAAATGATGAGATAGGTTCTTTATTTACAAAGCTAAAGGAACTTATTACATTCAATAGCAACTCCACAAGGAACAACTGCGAATAATGTGTTAGGAAGTACCATTTGCAGTGGAATATGTCATAAAAACGCGTGTTTAGGACGGTGGCAAGTTCGCAATTGCCGCAGAAGACTCATTCGGAGAGGGAAGGAGGGCTGTAAGGGGAGGAGGAGGCCCACAATTCTCTAACGAGTATAGAAATGTTGAGATAGGTTCTTTATTTACAAAGCTATAGGGACTTATTACATTCAACTGCCACAGTGACGAAACATTTTGTGGCTCACAATGCCTCTGCGTTGCATATACCACTTGTTAAATATTTCTGAAACATAAATAGTGCTACGACGACCTCCATGTATCAGTCACACATTGCGACAACTTTTTTAATCATCAAGATCCTTGGAACTGAAAGAAAATTTAGAACCTACAAGGAACAACTGCGAATAATGTGTTAGAAAGTATCACTTGCTGTGGCATATGTCATAAAAAGGCGTGTTTAGGACGGTTGCGTAGGTCGTAACTGCCGCAGAGAGCTCATTCGGAGAGGGAAGGAGGGCTGTAAGGGGAGGAGGAGGCCCACATTTCTCTAACGAGCACAGAAATGTTGAGATAGGTTCTTTATTTACAAAGCTAAAGGGACTTATTACATTCAAATGCCACAGTGACGAAAAATTTTGTGGCTCACAATGCCTCTGCATTGCATATACCACTTGTTAAATATTTCTGAAACATAAATAGTGCTACGACGACCTCCATGTATCAGTCACACATTGCGACAACTTTTGGAATCATCAAGATCCTTGAAACTGAATGGAAATTTAGAACCCACAAGGAACAACTGCGAATAATGTGTTAGGAAGTATCACTTGCAGTGGCATATGTCATAATAACGCGTGTTTAGGACGGTGGCAAGGTCGCAATTGCCGCAGAAGGCTCAGTCGGAGAGGGAAGGAGGGCTGTAAGGGGAGGAGGAGGCCCACAATTCTCTTTCGAGTATAGAAATGTTGAGATAGGTTCTTTATTTACAAAGCTAAAGGGACTTATTACATTCAACGGCCACAGTGACGAAAAATTTTGTGGCTCACAGTGCCTCTGCGTTGCATGTACCACTTGCTAAATATTTCTGAAACATAAATAGTGCTACGACGACCTCCATGTATCAGTCACACATTGCAACAATTTTTGGAATCATCAAGATCCTTGGAACTGAAAGGAAATTTAGAACCCACAAGGAACAACTGCGAATAATGTGTTAGGAAGTATCATTTGCAGTGGTATATGTCATAAAAAGGCGTGTTTAGGACGGTTGCGTAGGTCGTAAGTGCCGCAGAGAGCTCATTCGGAGAGGGAAGGATGGCTGTAAGGGGAGGAGGAGGCCCACAATTCTCTAACGAGTATAGAAATGTTGAGATAGGTTCTTTATTTACAAAGCTAAAGGGACTTATTACACTCAAATGCCACAGTGGCGAAAAATTTTCTGGCTCTCAATGCCTCTGCGTTGCATATACCACTTGTTAAATATTTCTGAAACATAAATAGTGCTACGACGACCTCCATGTAACAGTCACACATTGCGACAACTTTTGGAATCATCAAGATCCTTGGAACTGAAAGAAAATTTTGGAACCCACAAGGAACAACTGCGAATAATGTGTTAGGAAGTATCATTTGCAGTGGCATATGTCGTAAAAAGGCGTGATTAGGACGGTTGCGTAGGTCGTAACTGCCGCAGAGAGCTCATTCGGAGAGGGAAGGAGGGCTGTAAGGGGAGGAGGAGGCCCACATTTCTCTAACGAGTACAGAAATGTTGAGATAGGTTCTATATTTACAAAGCTAAAGGGACTTATTACATTCAAATGCCACAGTGACGAAAAATTTAGTGGCTCACAATGCCTCTGCGTTGCATATACCACTTGTTAAATATTTCTGAAACATAAATAGTGTAACGACGACCTCCATGTATCAGTCACACATTGCGACAACTTTTTTAATCATCAAGATCCTTGGAACTGAAAGAAAATTTAGAACCCACAAGGAACAACTGCGAATAATGTGTTATGAAGTATCATTTGCAGTGGCATCTGTCATAAAAATGCGTGTTTAGGACGGTGGCAAGTTCGCAATTGCCGCAGAAGGCTCATTCGGAGAGGGAAGGAGGGCTGTAAGGGGAGGAGGAGGCCCACAATTCTCTAACGAGTATAGAAATGTTGAGATAGGTTCTTTATTTACAAAGCTAAAGGGACTTATCACATTCAACTGCCACAGTGACGAAATATTTTGTTGCTCACAATGCCTCTGCGTTGCATATACCACTTATTAAATATTTCTGAAACATAAATAGTGCTACGACGACCTCTATGTATCAGTCACACATTGCGACAACTTTTGGAATCATCAGGATCCTTGGAACTGAAAGAAAATTTAGAACCCACAAGGAACAACTGCGAATATTGTGTTAGGAAGTATCATTTGCAGTGGCATATGTCATAAAAAGACGTGTTTAGGACGGTTGTGTAGGTCGTAAGTGCCGCAGAGAGTTCATTCGGAGAGGGAAGGAGGGCTGTAAGGGGAGGAGGAGGCCCACATACCTCTAACGAGTATAGAAATGTTGAGATAGGTTCTTTATTTACAAAGCTAAAGGGACTTATTACATTGAAATACCACAGTGACGAAAAATTTTGTGGCTCACAATGCCTCTGCGTTGCATATACCACTTGTTAAACATTTCTGAAACATAAATAGTTCTATGACGACCTCCATGTATCAGTCACACATTGCGACAACTTTTGGAACCATCAATATCCTTGGAACTGAAAGAAAATTTAGAACTCACAAGGAACAACTGCGAATAATGTGTTAGGAAGTATCATTTGCAGTGGCATATGTCATAAAAAGGCGTGTTTGGGACGGTTGCGTAGGTCGTAAGTGCCGCAGAGAGCTTTTCGGAGAGGGAAGGAGGGCTGTAAGGGGAGGAGGAGGCCCACATTTCTCTAACGAGTACAGAAATGTTGAGATGGGTTCCTTATTTACAAAGCTAAAGGGACTTATTACATTCAAATGCCACAGTGACGAAAAATTTTGTGGCTCACAATGCCTCTGCGTTGCATATAATACTTGTTAAATATTTCCGAAACATAAATAGTGCTACGGCGACCTCCATGTATCAGTCACACATTGCGACAACTTTTTTAATCATCAGGATCCTTGGAACTGAAAGAAAATTTAGAACACACAAGGAACAACTGCGAATAATGTGTTAGGAAGTATCATTTACAGTGGCATATGTCGTAAAAATGCGTGTTTAGGACGGTGGCAAGTTCGCAATTGCCGCAGAAGGCTCATTCGGAGAGGGAAGGAGGGCTGTAAGGGGAGGAGGAGGCCCACATTTCTCTAACGAGTATAGAAATGTTGAGATAGGTTCATTATTTAGAAAGCTAAAGGGACTTATTACATTCAAATGCCACAGTGACGAAAAATTTTGTGGCTCACAATGCCTCTGCGTTGCATATACCACATGTTAAATATTTATGAAACGTAAATAGTGCTACGACGACCTCCATGTATCAGTCACACATTGCGACAACTTTTGGAATCATCAAGATCCTTGGAACTGCAAGAAAATTTAGAACCCACAAGGACCAACTGCGAATAATGTGTTAGGAAGTATCATTTGCTGTGGCATATGTCATAAAAAGGCGTGTTTAGGACGGTTGCGTAGGTCGTAAGTGCCGCAGAGAGCTCATTCGGAGAGGGAAGGAGGGCTGTAAGTGGAGGAGGAGGCCCACATTTCTCAAACGAGTATAGAAATGTTGAGATAGGTTCTTTATTTACAAAGCTAAAGGGACTTATTACATTCAAATGCCACAGTGACGAAAAATTTTGTGGCTCACAATGCCTCTGCGTTGCATATAATACTTGTTAAATATTTCCGAAACATATATAGTGCTACGGCGACCTCCATGTATCAGTCACACATTGCGACAACTTTTTTAATCATCAGGATCCTTGGAACTGAAAGAAAATTTAGAACCCACAAGGAACAACTGCGAATAATGTGTTAGGAAGTATCATTTACAGTGGCATATGTCATAAAAATGCGTGTTTAGGACGGTGGCAAGTTCGCAATTGCCGCAGAAGGCTCATTCGGAGAGGGAAGGAGGGCTGTAAGGGGAGGAGGAGGCCCACATTTCTCTAACGAGTATAGAAATGTTGAGATAGGTTCATTATTTAGAAAGCTAAAGGGACTTATTACATTCAAATGCCACAGTGACGAAAAATTTTGTGGCTCACAATGCCTCTGCGTTGCATATACCACATGTTAAATATTTATGAAACGTAAATAGTGCTACGACGACCTCCATGTATCAGACACACATTGCGACAACTTTTGGAATCATCAAGATCCTTGGAACTGAAAGAAAATTTAGAACCCACAAGGACCAACTGCGAATAATGTGTTAGGAAGTATCATTTGCTGTGGCATATGTCATAAAAAGGCGTGTTTAGGACGGTTGCGTAGGTCGTAAGTGCCGCAGAGAGCTCATTCGGAGAGGGAAGGAGGGCTGTAAGTGGAGGAGGAGGCCCACATTTCTCAAACGAGTATAGAAATGTTGAGATAGGTTCTTTATTTACAAAGCTAAAGGGACTTATTACATTCAAATGCCACAGTGACGAAAAATTTTGTGGCTCACAATGCCTCTGCGTTGCATATAATACTTGTTAAATATTTCCGAAACATATATAGTGCTACGGCGACCTCCATGTATCAGTCACACATTGCGACAACTTTTTTAATCATCAGGATCCTTGGAACTGAAAGAAAATTTAGAACCCACAAGGAACAACTGCGAATAATGTGTTAGGAAGTATCATTTACAGTGGCATATGTCATAAAAATGCGTGTTTAGGACGGTGGCAAGTTCGCAATTGCCGCAGAAGGCTCATTCGGAGAGGGAAGGAGGGCTGTAAGGGGAGGAGGAGGCCCACATTTCTCTAACGAGTATAGAAATGTTGAGATAGGTTCATTATTTAGAAAGCTAAAGGGACTTATTACATTCAAATGCCACAGTGACGAAAAATTTTGTGGCTCACAATGCCTCTGCGTTGCATATACCACATGTTAAATATTTATGAAACGTAAATAGTGCTACGACGACCTCCATGTATCAGTCACACATTGCGACAACTTTTGGAATCATCAAGATCCTTGGAACTGAAAGAAAATTTAGAACCCACAAGGACCAACTGCGAATAATGTGTTAGGAAGTATCATTTGCTGTGGCATATGTCATAAAAAGGCGTGTTTAGGACGGTTGCGTAGGTCGTAAGTGCCGCAGAGAGCTCATTCGGAGAGGGAAGGAGGGCTGCAAGTGGAGGAGGAGGCCCACATTTCTCAAACGAGTATAGAAATGTTGAGATAGGTTCTTTATTTACAAAGCTAAAGGGACTTATTACATTCAAATGCCACGGTGACGAAAAATTTTGTGGCTCACAGTGCCTCTGCGTTGCATATACCACTTGCTAAATATTTCTGAAACATAAATAGTGCTACGACGACCTCCATATATCAGTCACACATTGCAACAATTTTTGGAATCATCAAGATCCTTGGAACTGAAAGGAAATTTAGAACCCACAAGGAACAACTGCGAATAATGTGTTAGGAAGTATCATTTGCAGTGCATATGTCATAAATAGGCGTGTTTAGGACGGTTGCGTAGTTCGTAAGTGCCGCAGGGAGCACATTCGGAGAGGGAAGGAGGGCTGTAAGGGGAGGAGGAGGCCAACAATTCTCTAACGAGTATAGAAATGATGAGATAGGTTCTTTATTTACAAAGCTAAAGGAACTTATTACATTCAATAGCAACTCCACAAGGAACAACTGCGAATAATGTGTTAGGAAGTACCATTTGCAGTGGAATATGTCATAAAAACGCGTGTTTAGGACGGTGGCAAGTTCGCAATTGCCGCAGAAGACTCATTCGGAGAGGGAAGGAGGGCTGTAAGGGGAGGAGGAGGCCCACAATTCTCTAACGAGTATAGAAATGTTGAGATAGGTTCTTTATTTACAAAGCTATAGGGACTTATTACATTCAACTGCCACAGTGACGAAACATTTTGTGGCTCACAATGCCTCTGCGTTGCATATACCACTTGTTAAATATTTCTGAAACATAAATAGTGCTACGACGACCTCCATGTATCAGTCACACATTGCGACAACTTTTTTAATCATCAAGATCCTTGGAACTGAAAGAAAATTTAGAACCTACAAGGAACAACTGCGAATAATGTGTTAGAAAGTATCACTTGCTGTGGCATATGTCATAAAAAGGCGTGTTTAGGACGGTTGCGTAGGTCGTAACTGCCGCAGAGAGCTCATTCGGAGAGGGAAGGAGGGCTGTAAGGGGAGGAGGAGGCCCACATTTCTCTAACGAGCACAGAAATGTTGAGATAGGTTCTTTATTTACAAAGCTAAAGGGACTTATTACATTCAAATGCCACAGTGACGAAAAATTTTGTGGCTCACAATGCCTCTGCATTGCATATACCACTTGTTAAATATTTCTGAAACATAAATAGTGCTACGACGAACTCCATGTATCAGTCACACATTGCGACAACTTTTGGAATCATCAAGATCCTTGAAACTGAATGGAAATTTAGAACCCACAAGGAACAACTGCGAATAATGTGTTAGGAAGTATCACTTGCAGTGGCATATGTCATAATAACGCGTGTTTAGGACGGTGGCAAGGTCGCAATTGCCGCAGAAGGCTCAGTCGGAGAGGGAAGGAGGGCTGTAAGGGGAGGAGGAGGCCCACAATTCTCTTTCGAGTATAGAAATGTTGAGATAGGTTCTTTATTTACAAAGCTAAAGGGACTTATTACATTCAACGGCCACAGTGACGAAAAATTTTGTGGCTCACAGTGCCTCTGCGTTGCATGTACCACTTGCTAAATATTTCTGAAACATAAATAGTGCTACGACGACCTCCATGTATCAGTCACACATTGCAACAATTTTTGGAATCATCAAGATCCTTGGAACTGAAAGGAAATTTAGAACCCACAAGGAACAACTGCGAATAATGTGTTAGGAAGTATCATTTGCAGTGGTATATGTCATAAAAAGGCGTGTTTAGGACGGTTGCGTAGGTCGTAAGTGCCGCAGAGAGCTCATTCGGAGAGGGAAGGATGGCTGTAAGGGGAGGAGGAGGCCCACAATTCTCTAACGAGTATAGAAATGTTGAGATAGGTTCTTTATTTACAAAGCTAAAGGGACTTATTACACTCAAATGCCACAGTGGCGAAAAATTTTCTGGCTCTCAATGCCTCTGCGTTGCATATACCACTTGTTAAATATTTCTGAAACATAAATAGTGCTACGACGACCTCCATGTAACAGTCACACATTGCGACAACTTTTGGAATCATCAAGATCCTTGGAACTGAAAGAAAATTTTGGAACCCACAAGGAACAACTGCGAATAATGTGTTAGGAAGTATCATTTGCAGTGGCATATGTCGTAAAAAGGCGTGATTAGGACGGTTGCGTAGGTCGTAACTGCCGCAGAGAGCTCATTCGGAGAGGGAAGGAGGGCTGTAAGGGGAGGAGGAGGCCCACATTTCTCTAACGAGTACAGAAATGTTGAGATAGGTTCTATATTTACAAAGCTAAAGGGACTTATTACATTCAAATGCCACAGTGACGAAAAATTTAGTGGCTCACAATGCCTCTGCGTTGCATATACCACTTGTTAAATATTTCTGAAACATAAATAGTGCTACGACGACCTCCATGTATCAGTCACACATTGCGACAACTTTTTTAATCATCAAGATCCTTGGAACTGAAAGAAAATTTAGAACCCACAAGGAACAACTGCGAATAATGTGTTATGAAGTATCATTTGCAGTGGCATCTGTCATAAAAATGCGTGTTTAGGACGGTGGCAAGTTCGCAATTGCCGCAGAAGGCTCATTCGGAGAGGGAAGGAGGGCTGTAAGGGGAGGAGGAGGCCCACAATTCTCTAACGAGTATAGAAATGTTGAGATAGGTTCTTTATTTACAAAGCTAAAGGGACTTATCACATTCAACTGCCACAGTGACGAAATATTTTGTTGCTCACAATGCCTCTGCGTTGCATATACCACTTATTAAATATTTCTGAAACATAAATAGTGCTACGACGACCTCCATGTATCAGTCACACATTGCGACAACTTTTGGAATCATCAGGATCCTTGGAACTGAAAGAAAATTTAGAACCCACAAGGAACAACTGCGAATATTGTGTTAGGAAGTATCATTTGCAGTGGCATATGTCATAAAAAGACGTGTTTAGGACGGTTGTGTAGGTCGTAAGTGCCGCAGAGAGTTCATTCGGAGAGGGAAGGAGGGCTGTAAGGGGAGGAGGAGGCCCACATACCTCTAACGAGTATAGAAATGTTGAGATAGGTTCTTTATTTACAAAGCTAAAGGGACTTATTACATTGAAATACCACAGTGACGAAAAATTTTGTGGCTCACAATGCCTCTGCGTTGCATATACCACTTGTTAAACATTTCTGAAACATAAATAGTTCTATGACGACCTCCATGTATCAGTCACACATTGCGACAACTTTTGGAACCATCAATATCCTAGGAACTGAAAGAAAATTTAGAACTCACAAGGAACAACTGCGAATAATGTGTTAGGAAGTATCATTTGCAGTGGCATATGTCATAAAAAGGCGTGTTTGGGACGGTTGCGTAGGTCGTAAGTGCCGCAGAGAGCTTTTCGGAGAGGGAAGGAGGGCTGTAAGGGGAGGAGGAGGCCCACATTTCTCTAACGAGTACAGAAATGTTGAGATGGGTTCCTTATTTACAAAGCTAAAGGGACTTATTACATTCAAATGCCACAGTGACGAAAAATTTTGTGGCTCACAATGCCTCTGCGTTGCATATAATACTTGTTAAATATTTCCGAAACATAAATAGTGCTACGGCGACCTCCATGTATCAGTCACACATTGCGACAACTTTTTTAATCATCAGGATCCTTGGAACTGAAAGAAAATTTAGAACACACAAGGAACAACTGCGAATAATGTGTTAGGAAGTATCATTTACAGTGGCATATGTCGTAAAAATGCGTGTTTAGGACGGTGGCAAGTTCGCAATTGCCGCAGAAGGCTCATTCGGAGAGGGAAGGAGGGCTGTAAGGGGAGGAGGAGGCCCACATTTCTCTAACGAGTATAGAAATGTTGAGATAGGTTCATTATTTAGAAAGCTAAAGGGACTTATTACATTCAAATGCCACAGTGACGAAAAATTTTGTGGCTCACAATGCCTCTGCGTTGCATATACCACATGTTAAATATTTATGAAACGTAAATAGTGCTACGACGACCTCCATGTATCAGTCACACATTGCGACAACTTTTGGAATCATCAAGATCCTTGGAACTGAAAGAAAATTTAGAACCCACAAGGACCAACTGCGAATAATGTGTTAGGAAGTATCATTTGCTGTGGCATATGTCATAAAAAGGCGTGTTTAGGACGGTTGCGTAGGTCGTAAGTGCCGCAGAGAGCTCATTCGGAGAGGGAAGGAGGGCTGTAAGTGGAGGAGGAGGCCCACATTTCTCAAACGAGTATAGAAATGTTGAGATAGGTTCTTTATTTACAAAGCTAAAGGGACTTATTACATTCAAATGCCACAGTGACGAAAAATTTTGTGGCTCACAATGCCTCTGCGTTGCATATAATACTTGTTAAATATTTCCGAAACATATATAGTGCTACGGCGACCTCCATGTATCAGTCACACATTGCGACAACTTTTTTAATCATCAGGATCCTTGGAACTGAAAGAAAATTTAGAACCCACAAGGAACAACTGCGAATAATGTGTTAGGAAGTATCATTTACAGTGGCATATGTCATAAAAATGCGTGTTTAGGACGGTGGCAAGTTCGCAATTGCCGCAGAAGGCTCATTCGGAGAGGGAAGGAGGGCTGTAAGGGGAGGAGGAGGCCCACATTTCTCTAACGAGTATAGAAATGTTGAGATAGGTTCATTATTTAGAAAGCTAAAGGGACTTATTACATTCAAATGCCACAGTGACGAAAAATTTTGTGGCTCACAATGCCTCTGCGTTGCATATACCACATGTTAAATATTTATGAAACGTAAATAGTGCTACGACGACCTCCATGTATCAGTCACACATTGCGACAACTTTTGGAATCATCAAGATCCTTGGAACTGAAAGAAAATTTAGAACCCACAAGGACCAACTGCGAATAATGTGTTAGGAAGTATCATTTGCTGTGGCATATGTCATAAAAAGGCGTGTTTAGGACGGTTGCGTAGGTCGTAAGTGCCGCAGAGAGCTCATTCGGAGAGGGAAGGAGGGCTGCAAGTGGAGGAGGAGGCCCACATTTCTCAAACGAGTATAGAAATGTTGAGATAGGTTCTTTATTTACAAAGCTAAAGGGACTTATTACATTCAAATGCCACGGTGACGAAAAATTTTGTGGCTCACAATGCCTCTGCGTTGCATATACCACTTGTTAAATATTTCTGAAACATAAATAGTGCTACGACGACCTCCATGTATCAGTCACACATTGCGACAACTTTTGGAATAATCAAGACCCTTGGAACTGAAAGAAAATTTAGAACCCACAAGGAACAACTGCGAATAATGTGTTAGGAAGTATCATTTGCAGTGGCATATGTCATAAAAACGCGTGTTTAGGACGGTTGCGTAGGTCGTAAGGGCCGCAGAGAGCTCATTCGGAGAGGGAAGGAGGGCTGTAAGGGGAGGAGGAGGCCCACATTTCTCTAACGAGTACAGAAATGTTGAGATGGGTTCCTTATTTACAAAGCTAAAGGGACTTATTACATTCAAATGCCACAGTGACGAAAAGTTTTGTGGCTCACAATGCCTCTGCGTTGCATATAATACTTGTTAAATATTTCCGAAACATAAATAGTGCTACGGCGACCTCCATGTATCAGTCACACATTGCGACAACTTTTTTAATCATCAGGATCCTTGGAACTGAATGGAAATTTAGAACCCACAAGGATCAACTGCGAATAATGTGTTAGGAAGTATCTTTTTCAGAGGCATATGTCATAAAAACACGTGTTTAGGACGGTGGAAAGTTCGCAATTGCCGCAGAAGGCTCATTCGGAGAGGGAAGGAGGGCTGTAAGTTGAGGAGGAGGCCCACAATTCTCTAACGAGTATAGAAATGTTGAGATAGGCTCTTTATTTACAAAGCTAAAGGGACTTATTACATTCAAATGCCACAGTGACGAAAAATTTTGTGGCTCACAATGCCTCTGCGTTGCATATACCACTTGTTAAATATTTCTGAAACATAAATAGTGCTACGACGACCTCCATGTATGAGACACACATTGCGACATCTTTTGGAATCATCAAGATCCTTGGAACTGAAAGAAAATTTATAACCCACAAGGAACAACTGCGAATAATGTGTTAGGAAGTATCATTTGCAGTGGCATATGTCATAGAAACGCGTGTTTAGGACGGTGGCAAGTTCGCAATTGCCGCAGAAGGCTCATTCGGAGAGGGAAGGAGGGCTGTAAGGGGAGGAGGAGGCCCACAATTCTCTAACGAGTATAGAAATGATGAGATAGGTTCTTTATTTACAAAGCTAAAGGGACTTAATGCATTCAAATGCCACAGTGACGAAAAATTTTGTGGCTCACAATGCCTCTGCGTTGCATATACCACTTGTTAAATATTTATGAAACATAAATAGTGCTACGACGACCTCCATGTATCAGTCACACATAGCGACAACTTTAGTAATTATCAAGATACTTGGAACTGAAAGAAAATTTAGAACCCACAAGGAACAACTGCGAATAATGTGTTAGGAAGTATCATTTGCAGTGGCATATGTCATAAAAAGGCGTGTTTAGGACGGTTGCGTAGGTCGTAAGTGCCGCAGAGAGCTCATTCGGAGAGGGAAGGAGGGCTGTAAGGGGAGGAGGAGGCCCACATTTCTCTAACGAGTATAGAAATGTTGAAATAGGTTGTATATTTACAAAGCTAAAGGGACTTATTACATTCAAATGCCACAGTGACGAAAAATTTTGTGGCTCACAATGCCTCTGCGCTGCATATACCACTTGTTAAATATTTCTGAAACATAAATAGTGCTACGACGACCTCCATGTATCAGTCACACATTGCGACAACTTTTGGAAGCATCAAGATATTTGGAACTGAAAGAAAATTTAGAACCCACAAGGATCAACTGCGAATAATGTGTTAGGAAGTATCTTTTGCAGAGGCATATGTCATAAAAATGCGTGTTTAGGACGGTGGCAAGTTCGCAATTGCCGCAGAAGGCTCATTCGGAGAGGGAAGGTGGGCTGTAAGTTGAGGAGGAGGCCCACAATTCTCTAACGAGTATAGAAATGTTGAGATAGGTTCTTTATTTACAAAGCTAAAGGGACTTATTACATTCAAATGCCACAGTGACGAAACATTTTGTGGCTCACAATGCCTCTGCGTTGCATATACCATTTGTTAAATATTTCTGAAACATAAATAGTGCTACGACGACCTCCATGTATGAGACACACATTGCGACAACTTTTGGTATCATCAAGATCCTTGGAACTGAAAGAAAAGTTATAACCCACAAGGAACAACTGCGAATAATGTGTTAGGAAGTATCTTTTGCAGTGGTGTATGTCATAAAAAGGCGTGTTTAGGACGGTTGCGTAGGTCGTAAGTGCCGCAGAGAGCTCATTCGGAGAGGGAAGGAGGGCTGTAAGTGAAGGAGGAGGGCCACATTTCTCTAACGAGTATAGAAATGTTGAGATAGGTTCTTTATTTACAAAGCTAAAGGGACTTATTACATTCAAATGCCACGGTGACGAAAAATTTTGTGGCTCACAATGCCTCTGCGTTGCATATACCACTTGTTAAATATTTCTGAAACATAAATAGTGCTACGACGACCTCCATGTATCAGTCACACATTGCGACAACTTTTGGAAGCATCAAGTCATTTGGAACTGAAAGAAAATTTAGAACCACCAAGGATCAACTGCGAATAATGTGTTAGGAAGTATCTTTTGCAGAGGCATACGTCATAAAAACACGTGTTTAGGATGGTGGCAAGTTCGCAATTGCCGCAGAAGTCTCATTTGGAGAGGGAAGGAGGGCTGTAAGTTGAGGACGAGGCACACAATTCTCTAACGAGTATAGAAATGTTGAGATAGGTTCTTTATTTACAAAGCTAAAGGGACTTATTACATTCAAATGCCACAGTGACGAAAAATTTTGTGGCTCACAATGCCTCTGCGTTGCATATACCACTTGTTAAATATTTCTGAAACATAAATAGTGCTACGGCTACCTCCATGTATCAGTCACACATTGCGACAACTGCTGGAATCAACAAGACCCTTGGAACTGGAAGAAAATTTAGAACCCACAAGGAACAATTGCGGATAATGTGTTAGGAAGTATCATTTGCAGTGGCATATGTCACAAAAACACGTGTTTAGGACGGTGGCAAGTTCGCAATTGCTGCAGAAGGCTCATTCGGAGAGGGAAGGAGGGCTGTAAGGGGAGGAGGAGGCCCACATTCCTCTAACGGGTATAGAAATGTTGAGATAGGTTCTTTATTTACAAAGCTAAAGGGACTTATTACATTCAAATGCGACAGTGACGAAAAATTTTGTTACTCACAATGCCTCTGCGTTGCATATACCACTTGTTAAATATTTATGAAACATAAATAGTGCTACGACGACCTCCATGTATCAGTCACACATAGCGACAACTTTAGTAAATATCAAGATCCTTGGAACTGAAAGAAAATTTAGAACCCACAAGGAACAACTGCGAATAATGTGTTAGGAAGTATCATTTGCAGTGGCATATGTCATAAAAAGGCGTGTTTAGGACGGTTGCGTAGGTCGTAAGTGCCGCAGAGAGCTCATTCGGAGAGGGAAGGAGGGCTGTAAGGGGAGGAGGAGGCCCACAATTCTCTAACGAGTATAGAAATGTTGAGATAGGTTCTTTATTTACAAAGCTAAAGGGACTTATTACATTCAAATGCCACAGTGACGAAAAATTTTGTGGCTCACAATGGCTCTGCGTTGCATATACCACTTGTTAAATGTTTCTGAAACATAAATAGTGCTACGACGACCTCCATGTATTAGTCACACATTGCGACAACTTTTGGAATCATCAAGATCCTTGGAACTGAAAGAAAATTTAGAACCCACAAGGAACAACTGCGAATAATGTGTTAGGAAGTATCATTTGCAGTGGCATATGTCATAAAAATGCGAGATTAGGACGGTTGCGCAGGTCGTAAGTGCCGCAGAGAGCTCATTCGGAGAGGGAAGGAGGGCTGTAAGGGGAGGAGGAGGGCCACATTTCTCTAACGAGTATAGAAATGTTGAGATGGGTTCTTTATTTACAAAGCTAAAGGGACTTATTACATTCAAATGCGACAGTGACGAAAAATTTTGTGGCTCACAATGCCTCTGCGTTGCATATAATACTTGTTAAATATTTCCGAAACATAAATAGTGCTACGGCGGCCTCCATGTATCAGTCACACATTGCGACAACTTTTGGAATCATCAAGATCCTTGGCACTGAAAGAAAATTTAGAACCCACAAGGACCAACTGCGAATAATGTGTTAGGAAGTATCATTTGCAGTTGCATATGTCATTAAAACGCGTGTTTAGGAAGGTGGCAAGTTCGCAATTGCCGCAGAAGTCTCATTCGGAGTGGGAAAGATGGCTGTAAGGGGAGGAGGAGGCCCACAATGCTCTAACGAGTATAGAAATGTTGAGATAGGTTCTTTATTTATAAAGCTAAAGGGACTTATTACATTCAAATGCCACAGTGACGAAAAATTTTGTGGCTCACAATACCTCTGCGTTGCATATACCACTTGTTAAATATTTCTGAAACATAAATAGTGCTACGACGACCTCCATGTATGAGACACACATTGCGACAACTTTTGGAATCATCAAGATCCTTGGAACTGAAAGAAAATTTATAACCCACAAGGAACAACTGCGAATAATGTGTTAGGAAGTATCTTTTGCAGTGGTGTATGTCATAAAAAGGCGTGTTTAGGACCGTTGCGTAGGTCGTAAGTGCCGCAGAGAGCTCATTCGGAGAGGGAAGGAGGGCTGTAAGGGGACGAGGAGGCCCACATTTCTCTAACGAGTATAGAAATGTTGAGATAGGTTCTCTATTTACAAAGCTAAAGGGACTTATTACATTCAAATTCCACACAGACGAAAAATTTTGTGGCTCACAATGCCTCTGCGTTGCATATACCACTTGTTAAATATTTATGAAACATAAATAGTGCTACGACGACCTCCATGTATCCGTCACACATTGCGACAACTTTTGGAATCATCAAGATCCTTGGAACTGAAAGAAAATTTAGAACCCACAAGGAACAACTGCGAATAATGTGTTAGGAAGTATCATTTGCAGTGGCAAATGACATAAAAAGGCGTGTTTAGGACGGTTGCGTAGGTCGTAAGTTCCGCAGAGAGCTCACACGGAGAGGGAAGGAGGGCTGTAAGGGGAGGAGGAGGCCCACAATTCTCTATTGAGTATAGAAATGTTGAGATAGGTTCTTTATTTACAAAGCTAAAGGGACTTATTACATTCAAATGCCACAGTGACGAAAAATTTTGTGGCTCACAATGCCTCTGCGTTGCATAAACCACATGATAAATATTTTTGAAACATAAATAGTGCTACGACGACCTACATGTATCAGTCACACATTGCGACAACTTTTGGAATCATCAAGATCCTTGGAACTGAAAGAAAATTTAGAACCCACAAGGAACAACTGCGAATAATGTGTTAGGAAGTATCATTTGCAGTGGCATATGTCATAAAAGGGCGTGTTTAGGACGGTTGCGTTGGTCGTAAGTGCCAAAGAGAGCTCATTCGAAAAGGGAAGGAGGGCTGTAAGGGGAGGAGGAGGCCCACATTTCTCTAACTAGTATAGAAATGTTGAGATAGGTTCTTTATTTACAAAGCTAAAGGGACTTATTACATTCAAATGCCACAGTGACGAAAAATTTTGTGGCTCACAATGCCTCTGCGTTGCATATACCACTTGTTAAATATTTCTGAAACATAAATAGTGCTACGACGACCTCCATGTATCAGTCACACATTGCGACAACTTTTGGATTCATCAAGATCCTTGGAACGGAAAGAAAATTTAGAACCCACAAAGAACAACTGCGAATAATGTGTTAGCAAGAATTATTTGCAGTGGCATATGTCACAAAAACGCGTGTTTAGGACGGTGGCAAGTTCGCAATTGCCGCAGAAGGCTCATTCGGAGAGGGAAGGAGGGCTGTAAGGGATGGAGGAGGCCCACAATGCTCTAACGAGTATAGATATGTTGATATAGGTTCTTTATTTACAAAGCTAAAGGGACTTATTACACAGAATTGCCACAGTGACGAAAGGTTTTGTGGCTCACAATGCCTCTGCATTGCATATACCACTTGTTAAATATTTCTGAAACATAAATAGTGCTACGACGACCTCCATGTATGAGACACACATTGCGACAACTTTTTGAATCATCAAGATCCCTGGAACTGAAAGAAAATTTATAACCCACAAGGAACAACTGCGAATAATGTATTAGGAAGTATCTTCTGCAGTGGTGTATGTCATAAAAAGGGGTGTTTAGGACGGTTGCGTAGGTCGTAAGTGCCGCAGAGAGCTCATTCGGAGAGGGAAGGAGGGCTGTAAGGGCAGGAGGAGGCCCACATTTCTCTATCGAGTATAGAAATGTTGAGATAGGTTCTTTATGTACAAAGCTAAAGGGACTTATTACATTCAAATTCCACAGAGACGAAAAATTTTGTGGCTCACAATGCCACTGCGTTGCATATACCACTTGTTAAATATTTCTGAAACATAAATAGTGCTACGACGACCTCCATGTATCAGTCACACATTGCGACAACGTTTGGAATCATCAAGATCCTTGGAACTGAAAGAAAATTTAGAACCCACAAGGAACAACTGCGAATAATGTGTTAGGAAGTATCATTTGCAGTGGCATATGTCATAAAAACGCGTGTTAGGGCGGTGGCAAGTTCGCAATTGCCGCAGAAGGCTTCTTCGGAGAGGGAAGGAGGGCTGTAAGGGGAGGAGGAGGCCCACATTTCTCTAACGAGTATAGAAATGATGAGATAGGTTATTTATTTACAAAGCTAAAGCGACTTATTAAATTCAAATGCCACAGTGACGAAACATTTTGTAGCTCGCAATGCCTCTGCGTTGCATATACCACTAGTTTACTATTTCTGAAACATAAATAGTGCTACGACGACCTCCATGTATCAGTCACACATTGCGACAACATTTGGATTCATCAAGATGCTTGGAATTGAAAGAAAATTTATAACCCACAAGGAACAACTACGAATAACGTGTTAGGAAGTATCTTTGCAGTGGCATATGTCATAAAAAGGCGTGTTTAGGACCGTTGCGCAGGTCGTAAGTGCCGCAGAGAGCTCATTCGGAGAGGGATGGAAGGCTGTAAGGGGACGAGGAGGCCCACATTTCTCTAACGAGTATAGAAATGTTGAGATAGGTTCTTTATTTACAAAGCTAAAGGGACTTATTACATTGAATTGCCACAGTGACGAAAAATTTTGTGGCTCACAATGCCTCTGCATTGCATATACCACTTGTTAAATATTTCTGAAACACAAATAGTGCTACGACGACCTCCATGTATGAGACACACATTGCGACAACTTTTGGAATCATCAAGATCCCTGGAACTGAAAGAAAATTTATAACCCACAAGGAACAACTGCGAATAATGTGTTAGGAAGTATCTTTTGCAGTGGTGTATGTCATAAAAAGGGGTGTTTAGGACGGTTGCGTAGGTCGTAAGTGCCGCAGAGAGCTCATTCGGAGAGGGGAGGAGGGCTGTAAGGGGAGGAGGAGGCCCACATTTCTTTAACGAGTATAGAAATGTTGAGATAGGTTCTACACTTACAAAGCTAAAGGGACTTATTACATTCAAATGCCACAGTGACGAAAAATTTTGTGGCTCACAATGCCTCTGCGTTGCATATACCACTTGTTAAATATTTCTGAAACATAAATAGTGCTACGACGACCTTCATGTATCAGTCACACATTGCGACAATTTTTGAAGCATCAAGATATTTGGAACTGAAAGAAAATTTAGAACCCACAAGCATCAACTGCGAATAACGTGTTAGCAAGTATCTTTTGCAGAGGCATATGTCATAAAAACACGTGTTTAGGACGGTGGCAAGTTCGCAATTGCCGCAGAAGGCTCATTCGGAGAGGGAAGGAGGGCAGTAAGTTGACGAGGAGGCCCGCAATTCTCTAACGAGTATAGAAATGTTGAGATAGGTTCTTTATTTACAAAGCTAAAGGGACTTATTACATTCAAATGCCACAGTGACGAAATATTTTGTGGCTCACAATGCCTCTGCGTTGCATATACCACTTGTTAAGTATTTCTGAAACATAAATAGTGCTACGACGACCTCCATGTATTAGTCACACATTGCGACAACTTTTGGAATCATCAAGATCCTTGGAACTGAAAGAAAATTTAGAACCCACAAGGAACAACTGCGAATAATGTGTTAGGAAGTATCATTTGCAGTGGCATATGTCATAAAAATGCGAGATTAGGACGGTTGCGCAGGTCGTAATTGCCGCAGAGAGCTCATTCGGAGAGGGAAGGAGGGCTGTAAGGGGAGGAGGAGGGCCACATTTCTCTAACGAGTATAGAAATGTTGAGATGGGTTCTTTATTTACAAAGCTAAAGGGACTTATTACATTCAAATGCGACAGTGACGAAAACTTTTGTGGCTCACAATGCCTCTGCGTTGCATATAATACTTGTTAAATATTTCCGAAACATAAATAGTGCTACGGCGGCCTCCATGTATCAGTCACACATTGCGACAACTTTTGGAATCATCAAGATCCTTGGCACTGAAAGAAAATTTAGAACCCACAAGGACCAACTGCGAATAATGTGTTAGGAAGTATCATTTGCAGTTGCATATGTCATTAAAACGCGTGTTTAGGACGGTGGCAAGTTCGCAATTGCCGCAGAAGTCTCATTCGGAGTGGGAAAGAGGGCTGTAAGGGGAGGAGGAGGCCCACAATGCTCTAACGAGTATAGAAATGTTGAGATAGGTTCTTTATTTATAAAGCTAAAGGGACTTATTACATTCAAATGCCACAGTGACGAAAAATTTTGTGGCTCACAATACCTCTGCGTTGCATATACCACTCGTTAAATATTTCTGAAACATAAATAGTGCTACGACGACCTCCATGTATGAGACACACATTGCGACAACTTTTGGAATCGTCAAGATCCTTGGAACTGAAAGAAAATTTATAACCCACAAGGAACAACTGCGAATAATGTGTTAGGAAGTATCTTTTGCAGTGGTGTATGTCATAAAAAGGCGTGTTTAGGACCGTTGCGTAGGTCGTAAGTGCCGCAGAGAGCTCATTCGGAGAGGGAAGGAGGGCTGTAAGGGGACGAGGAGGCCCACATTTCTCTAACGAGTATAGAAATGTTGAGATAGGTTCTCTATTTACAAAGCTAAAGGGACTTATTACATTCAAATTCCACACAGACGAAAAATTTTGTGGCTCACAATGCCTCTGCGTTGCATATACCACTTGTTAAATATTTATGAAACATAAATAGTGCTACGACGACCTCCATGTATCCGTCTCACATTGCGACAACTTTTGGAATCATCAAGATCCTTGGAACTGAAAGAAAATTTATAACCCACAAGGAACAACTGCGAATAATGTGTTAGGAAGTATCATTTGCAGTGGCAAATGACATAAAAAGGCGTGTTTAGGACGGTTGCGTAGGTCGTAAGTTCCGCAGAGAGCTCACACGGAGAGGGAAGGAGGGCTGTAAGGGGAGGAGGAGGCCCACAATTCTCTATCGAGTATAGAAATGTTGAGATAGGTTCTTTATCTACAAAGCTAAAGGGACTTATTACATTCAAATGCCACAGTGACGAAAAATTTTGTGGCTCACAATGCCTCTGCGTTGCATAAACCACATGATAAATATTTTTGAAACATAAATAGTGCTACGACGACCTACATGTATCAGTCACACATTGCGACGACTTTTGGAATTATCAAGATCCGTGGAACTAAAAGAAAATTTAGAACCCACAAGGAACAACTGCGAATAATGTGTTAGGAAGTATCATTTGCAGTGGCATATGTCATAAAAGGGCGTGTTTAGGACGGTTGCGTTGGTCGTAAGTGCCAAAGAGAGCTCATTCGAAAAGGGAAGGAGGGCTGTAAGGGGAGGAGGAGGCCCACATTTCTCTAACTAGTATAGAAATGTTGAGATAGGTTCTTTATTTACAAAGCTAAAGGGACTTATTACATTCAAATGCCACAGTGACGAAAAATTTTGTGGCTCACAATGCCTCTGCGTTGCATATACCACTTGTTAAATATTTCTGAAACATAAATAGTGCTACGACGACCTCCATGTATCAGTCACACAATGCGACAACTTTTGGATTCATCAAGATCCTTGGAACGGAAAGAAAATTTAGAACCCACAAGGAACAACTGCGAATAATGTGTTAGCAAGAATTATTTGCAGTGGCATATGTCATAAAAACGCGTGTTTAGGACGGTGGCAAGTTCGCAATTGCCGCAGAAGGCTCATTCGGAGAGGGAAGGAGGGCTGTAAGGGATGGAGGAGGCCCACAATGCTCTAACGAGTATAGAAATGTTGAGATAGGTTCTTTATTTACAAAGCTAAAGGGACTTATTACATTGAATTGCCACAGTGACGAAAAATTTTGTGGCTCACAATGCCTCTGCATTGCATATACCACTTGTTAAATATTTCTGAAACATAAATAGTGCTACGACGACCTCCATGTATCAGTCACACATTGCGACAACATTTGGATTCATCAAGATCCTTGGAATTGAAAGGAAATTTATAACCCACAAGGAACAACTGCGAATAACGTGTTAGGAAGTATCTTTGCAGTGGCATATGTCATAAAAAGGCGTGTTTAGGACCGTTGCACAGGTCGTAAGTGCCGCAGAGTGCTCATTCGGAGAGGGATGGAAGGCTGTAAGGGGACGAGGGGGCCCACATTTCTCTAACGAGTATAGAAATGTTGAGATAGGTTCTTTATTTACAAAGCTAAAGGGACTTATTACATTGAATTGCCACAGTGACGAAAAATTTTGTGGCTCACAATGCCTCTGCATTGCATATACCACTTGTTAGATATTTCTGAAACATAAATAGTGCTACGACGACCTCCATGTATGAGACACACATTGCGACAACTTTTGGAATCATCAAGATCCCTGGAACTGAAAGAAAATTTATAACCCACAAGGAACAACTGCGAATAATGTGTTAGGAAGTATCTTTTGCAGTGGTGTATGTCATAAAAAGGGGTGTTTAGGACGGTTGCGTAGGTCGTAAGTGCCGCAGAGAGCTCATTCGGAGAGGGAAGGAGGGCTGTAAGGGGAGGAGGAGGCCCACATTTCTCTAACAAGTATAGAAATGTTGAGATAGGTTCTTTATGTACAAAGCTAAAGGGACTTATTACATTCAAATTCCACAGAGACGAAAAATTTTGTGGCTCACAATGCCTCTGCGTTGCATATACCACTTGTTAAATATTTCTGAAACATAAATAGTGCTACGACGACCTCCATGTATCAGTCACACATTGCGACAACTTTTGGAATCATCAAGATCCTTGGAACTGAAAGAAAATTTATAACCCACAAGGAACAACTGCGAATAATGTGCTAGGAAGTATCATTTGCAGTGGCATATGTCATAAAAACGCGTGTTTAGGACGGTGGCAAGTTCGCAATTGCCACTGAAGGCTCATTCGGAGAGGGAAGGAGGGCTGTAAGGGGAGGGGGAGGCCCACATTTCTCTAACGAGTATAGAAATGTTGAGATAGGTTCTTTATTTACAAAGCTAAAGGGACTTATTACATTCAAATGCCACAGTGACGAAAAATTTTGTGACTCACAATGCCTCTGCGTTGCATATACCACTTGTTAAGTATTTCTGAAACATAAATAGTGCTACGACGGCCTCCATGTATCAGTCACACATTGCGACAACTTTTGGTATCATCAAGATCCTTGGAACTGAAGGGAAATTTAGAACCCACAAGGAACAACTGCGAATAATGTGTTAGGAAGTATCATTTGCAGTGGCATATGTCATAAAAACGCGTGTTTGGGTCGGTGGCAAGTTCGCAATTGCCGCAGAAGGCTCATTCGGAGAGGGAAGGAGGGCTGTAAGGGATGGAGGAGGCTCACAATTCTCTACGAGTATGGAAATGTTGAGATAGGTTCTTTATTTACAAAGCTAAAGGGACTTATTACATTCAAATGCCACAGTGACGAAAAATTTTGTGGCTCACAATGCCTCTGCGTTGCATATACCACTTGTTAAATATTTCTGAAACATAAATAGTGCTACGACGACCTCCACGTATCAGTCACACATTGCGACAACTTTTGGAATCATCAAGATCCTTGGAACTGAAAGGAAATTTAGAACCCACAAGGAACAACTGCGAATAATGTTTTAGGAAGTATCATTTGCAGTGGCATATGTCATAAAAACGCGTGTTTGGGACGGTGGCAAGTTCGCATTTGCCGCAGAAGGCTCATTCGGAGAGGGAAGGAGGGCTGTAAGGGATGGAGGAGGCCCACAATTCTCTACGAGTATAGAAATGTTGAGATAGGTTCTTTATTTACAAAGCTAAAGGGACTTATCACATTCAAATGCCACAGTGACGAAAAATTTTGTGGCTCACAATGCCTCTGCGTTGCATATACCACTTGTTAAATATTTCTGAAACGTAAATTGTGCTACGGCGACCTCCATGTATCAGTCACACATTGCGACAACTGCTGGAATCATCAAGATATTTTGAACTGAAAGAAAATTTAGAACCCACAAGGAACAACTGCGAATAATGTGTTAGGAAGTATCATTTGCAGTGGCATATGTCATAAAAACACGTGTTTAGGACGGTGGAAAGTTCGCAATTGCCGCAGAAGGCTCATACGGAGAGGGATGGAGGGCTGTACGAGGAGGAGGAGGCCCACATTCCTCTAACGAGTATAGAAATGTTGAGATAGGTTCTTTATTTTCAAAGCTAAAGGGACTTATTACATTCAAATGCCACAGTCACGAAAAATTTTGAGGCTCACAATGCCTCTGCGTTGCATATACCACTTGTTAAACATTTCTGAAACATAAATAGTGCTACGACGACCTCCATGAAACAGTCACACATTGCGACAACTTTTGGAACCATCAAGATCCTTGGAACTGAAAGAAAATTTAGAACCCACAAGGAACAACTGCTTATAATGTGTTAGGCAGTATCATTTGCAGTGGCATATGTCATAAAAAGGCGTGTTTAGGACGGTTGCGTAGGTCGTAAGTGCCGCAGAGAGCTCATTCCGAGAGGGAAGGAGGGCTGTAAGGGGAGGAGGAGGCCCACATTTCTCTAACGAGTATAGAAATGTTGAGATGGGTTCCTTATTTACAAAGCTAAAGGAAGTTATTGCATTCAAATGCCACAGTGACGAAAAATTTTGTGGTTCACAATGCCTATGCGTTGCATATAATACTTGTTAAATATTTCCGAAACATAAATAGTGCTACGACGACCTCCATGTATCAGTCACACATTGCAACAACTTTTGGAAGCATCAAGATCCTTGCAACTGAAACAAAATTTAGAACCCACAGGGAACAACTGCGAATAATGTGTTAGGAAGTATCATTTGCAGTGGCATATGTCATAAAAACGCGTGTTTAGGACGGTGGCAAGTTCCCAATTGCCGCAGAAGGCTCATTCGGAGAGGGAAGGAGGGCTGTAAGGGATGGAGGAGGCCCACAATTCTCTACGAGTATAGAAATGTTGAGATAGGTTCTTCATTTACAAAGATAAAGGGACTTATTACATTCTACTGCCACAGTGACGAAAAATTTTGTGGCTCACAATGCCTCTGCGTTGCATATACCACTTGTTAAATATTTCTGAAACGTAAATAGTGCTACAGCGACCTCCATGTATCAGTCACACATTGCGACAACTGCTGGAATCATCAAGATATTTGGAACTGAAAGAAAATTTAGCACCCACAAGGAACAACTGCTAATAATATGTTAGGAAGTATTATTTGCAGTGGCATATGTCATAAAAACACGTGTTTAGGACGGTGGCAAGTTCGCAATTGCCGCAGAAGGCTCATTCGGAGAGGGAAGGAGGGCTGTAAAAGGAGGAGGAGGCCCACATTCCTCTAACGAGTATAGAAATGTTGAGATAGGTTCTTTATTTTCAAAGCTAAAGGGACTTATTACATTCAAATGCCACAGTCACGAAAAATTTTGAGGCTCACAATGCCTCTGCGTTGCATATACCACTTGTTAAACATTTCTGAAACATAAATAGTGCTACGACGACCTCCATGAAACAGTCACACATTGCGACAACTTTTGGAACCATCAAGATCCTTGGAACTGAAAGAAAATTTAGAACCCACATAGAACAACTGCTAATAATGTGTTAGGAAGTATCATTTGCAGTGGCATATGTCATAAAAAGGCGTGTTTAGGACGGTTGCGTAGGTCGTAATTGCCGCAGAGAGCTCATTCGGAGAGGGAAGGGCTGTAAGGGGAGGAGGAGGCCAATATTTCTCTAACCAGTATAGAAATGTTGAGATGGGTTCTTTATTTACAAAACCAAAGGGACTTATTACATTCAAATGCCACAGTGACGAAAAATTTTGTTTTTCACAATGCCTCTGCGTTGCATATAATACTTGTTAAATATTTCCGAAAGATAAATAGTGCTACGACGACCTCCATGAATCAGTCACACATTGCGACAACTTTTGGAAGCATCAAGATATTTGCAGCTGAAAGAAAATTTAGAACCCACAAGGAACAACTGCGAATAATGTGTTAGGAAGTATCATTTGCAGTGGCATATGTCATAAAAACGCGTGTTTAGGACGGTGGCAAGTTCGCAATTGCCGCAGAAGGCTCATTCGGAGAGCGAAGGAGGGCTGTGAGGGGAGGAGGGGGCCCAGAATTCTCTAACGAGTATAGAAATCTTGAGATAGGTTCTTGATTTACAAAGCTAAAGGGACTTATTACATTCAAATGCCACTGTGACGAAAAATTTTGTGGCTCACAATGCCTCTGCGTTGCATATACCACTTGTTAAATAATTCTGAAACACAAATAGTGCAACGACGGCCTCCATGTATCAGTCACACATTGGGACAACTTTTGGAATCATCAAGATCCTTGGAACTGAAAGAAAATTTAGAACCCACAAGGAACAACTGCGAATAATGTGTTAGGAAGTATCATTTGCAGTGGCATATGTCATAAAAACGGGTGTTTAGGACTGTTGCGTAGGTCGTAAGTGCCGCAGAGAGCTCATTCGAAGAAGGAAGGAGGGCTGTAAGGGGAGGAGGAGGCCCACATTTCTCTAACGAGTATAGAAATGTTGAGATAGTTTCTTTATTTACAAAGCTAAAGGGACTTATCACATTCAAATGCCACAGTGACGAAAAATTTTGTAGCTCACAATGCCTCAGCGTTGCATATACCACTTGTTAAATATTTCTGAATCATAAATAGTGCTACGACGACCTCCATGTATCAGTCACACATTGCGACAACTGTTGGAATCATCAAGATCCTTGGAACTGAAAGAAAATTTAGAACCCACAAGGAACAACTGCGAATAATGTGTTAGGATGTATCATTTGCAGTGGCATATGTCTTAAAAATGCGTGATTAGGACATTGGCAAGTTCGCATTTGCCGCAGAGGGCTCATTCGGAGAGGGAAGGAGGGCTGTAAGGGGAGGAGCAGGACCACATTTCTCTAGCGAGTGTGGAAATGATAAGATAGGTTCTTTATTTACAAAGCTAATGGGACTTATTACATTCAAATGCCACAGTGACGAAAAATTTTGTGGCTCACAATGCCTCTGCGTTGCATATACCACTTGTTAAATATTTCTGAAACGTAAATAGTGCTACGGCGACCTCCATGTATCAGTCACACATTGCGACAACTGCTGGAATCATCAAGATATTTGGAACTGAAAGAAAATTCAGAACCCACAAGGAACAACTGCGGATAATGTGTTAGGAAGTATCATTTGCAGTGGCATATGTCATAAAAACACGTGTTTAGGACGGAGGCAAGTTCGCAATTGCCACAGAAGGCTCATTCGGAGAGGGAAGGAGGGCTGTAAAAGGAGGAGGAGGCCCACATTCCTCTAACGACTATAGAAATGTTGAGATAGGCTCTTTATTTTCAAAGCTAAAGGGACTTATTACATTCAAATGCCACAGTGACGAAAAATTTTGTGGCTCACAATGCCTCTGCGTTGCATAAACCACATGTTAAATATTTTTGAAACATAAATAGTGCTACGACGACCTCCATGTATCAGTCACCCATTGCGACAACTTTTGGAATTATCAAGATCCGTGGAACTAAAAGAAAATTTAGAACCCACAAGGAACAACTGCGAATAATGTGTTAGGAAGTATCATTTGCAGTGGCATATGTCATAAAAGGGCGTGTTTAGGACGGTTGCGTTGGTCGTAACTGCCGAAGAGAGCTCATTCGGAGAGGGAAGGAGGGCTGTAAGGGGAGGAGGAGGCCCACATTTCTCTAACTAGTATAGAAATGTTGAGATAGGTTCTTTATTTACAAAGCTAAAGGGACTTATTACATACAAATGCCACAGTGACGAAAAATTTTGTGGCTCACAATGCCTCTGCGTTGCATATACCACTTGTTAGATATTTCTGAAACATAAATAGTGCTACGACGACCTCCATGTATCAGTCACACATTGAGACAACTTTTGGAATCATCAAGATCCTTTGAACTGAAAGAAAATTTAGAACCCACAAGGAACAACTGCGAATAATGTGTTACGAAGTATAATTTGCAGTGGCATATGTCATAAAAACACGTGTTTAGGACGGTGGCAAGTTCGCAATTGCCGCAGAAGGCTCATTTGGAGAGGGAAGGAGGGCTGTAAGGGGACGAGGAGGTCCACATTTCTCTAACGAGTATAGAAATGATGAGTTAGGTTCTTTATTTAAAAAGCTAAAGCGACTTATTAAATTCAAATGCCACAGTGACGAAACATTTTGTAGCTCGCAATGCCTCTGCGTTGCATATACCACTTGTTAAATATTTCTGAAACATAAATAGTGCTACGACGACCTCCATGTATCAGTCACACATTGCGACAACTTTTGGATTCATCAAGACCCTTGGAACTGAAAGAAAATTTATAACCCACAAAGAACAACTGCGAATAACGTGTTAGGAAGTATCTTTGCAGTGGCATATGTCATAAAAAGGCGTGTTTAGGACCGTTGCGCAGGCCGTAAGTGCCGCAGAGAGCTCATTCGGAGAGGGATGGAGGGCTGTAAGGGGACGAGGAGGCCCACATTTCTCTAACGAGTATAGAAATGTTGAGATAGGTTCTTTATTTACAAAGCTAAAGGGACTTATTACATTCAAATGTCACAGTGACGAAAAATATTGTGGCTCACAATGCCTCTGCGTTGCATATACCACTTGTTAAATATTTCTGAAATATAAATAGTGCTAGGACGACCTCCATGTATCAGTCACACATTGCGACAACTTTTGGAATCATCAAGATCCTTGGAACTCAAAGGAAGTTTAGAACCCACAAGGAACAACTGCGAATAATGTGTTAGGAAGTATCATTTGCAGTGGCATATGTCATAAAAACGCGTGTTTGGGACGGTGGCAAGTTCGCAATTGCCGCAGAAGGCTCATTCGGAGAGGGAAGGAGGGCTGCAAGGGATGGAGGAGGCCCACAATTCTCTACGAGTGTAGAAATGTTGAGATAGGTTCTTTATTTACAAAGCTAAAGGGGCTTATTACATTCATATGCCACAGTGACGAAAAATTTTGTGGCTCACAATGCCTCTGCGTTGCATATACCACTTGTTAAATATTTCTGAAACATAAATAGTGCTACGACGACCTCCACGTATCAGTCACACATTGCGACAACTTTGTGAATCATCAAGATCCTTGGCACTGAAAGGAAATTTAGAACCCACAAGGAACAACTGCTTAAAATGTGTTAGGAAGTATTATTTGCAGTGGCATATGTCATAAAAAGGCGTGTTTAGGACGGTTGCGTAGGTCGTAAGTGCCGCAGAGAGCTCATTCGGAGAGGAAAGGAGGGCTGTAAGGGGAGGAGGAGGCCCACATTTCTGTAACGAGTACAGAAATGCTGAGATAGGTTCTTTATGTACAAAGCTAAAGGGACTTATTACATTCAAATTCCACAGAGACGAAAAATTTTGTGGCTCACAATGCCTCTGCGTTGCATATACCACTTGTTAAATATTTCCGAAACATAAATAATGCTACGACGACCTCCATGTATGAGACACACATTGCGACAACTTTTGGAATCATCAAGATCCTTGGAACTGAAAGAAAATTTAGAACCCACAAGGACCAACTGCGAATAATGTGTTAGGAAGTATCATTTGCAGTGGCATATGTCATAAAAACGCGTGTTTAGGACGGTGACAAGTTCGCAGTTTCCGCAGAGGCCTCATTCGGAGAGGGAAGGAGGGCTGTGAGGGGAGGAGGAGGCCCACAATTCTCTAACGAGTATAGAAATGTTGAGAAAGGTTCTTGATTTACAAAGCTAAAGGACTTATTACATTCAAATGCCACAGTGACGAAAAATTTTGTGGCTCACAATGCCTCTGCGTTGCATATACCACTTGTTAAATAATTCTGAAACATAAATAGTGCTACGACGGCCTCCATGTATCAGTCACACATTGCGACAACATTTGGAATCATCAAGATCCTTGGAATTGAAAGAAAATTTAGAACCCACAAGGAACAACTGCGAATAATGTGTTAGGAAGTATCATTTGCAGTGGCATATGTCATAAAAAGGGGTGTTTAGGACGGTTTCGTAGGTCGTAAGTGCCGCAGAGAGCTCATTCGAAGAAGGAAGGAGGGCTGTAAGGGGAGGAGGAGGCCCACATTTCTCTAACGAGTATAGAAATGTTAGATAGTTTCTTTATTTACAAAGCTAAAGGGACTTATCACATTCAAATGCCACAGTGACGAAAAATTTTGTAGCTCACAATGCCTCTGCGTTGCATTTACCACTTGTTAAAAATTTCTGAATCATAAATAGTGCTACGACGACCTCCATGTATCAGTCACACATTGCGACAACTGTTGGAATCATCAAGATCCTTGGAACTGAAAGAAAATTTAGAACCCACAAGGAACAACTGCGAATAATGTGTTAGGATGTATCATTTGCAGTGGCATATGTCTTAAAAATGCGTGATTAGGACATTGGCAAGTTCGCATTTGCCGCAGAGGGCTCATTCGGAGAGGGAAGGAGGGCTGTAAGGGGAGGAGCAGGCCCACATTTCCCTAGCGAGTGTAGAAATGATAAGATAGGTTCTTTATTTACAAAGCTAATGGGACTTATAACATTCAAATGCCACAGTGACGAAAAATTTCGTGGCTCACAATGGCTCTGCGTTGCATATACCACTTGTTAAACATTTCTGAAACATAAATAGTGCTACGACGACCTCCATGAAACAGTCACACATTGCGACAACTTTTGGAACCATCAAGATCCTTGGAACTGAAAGAAAATTTAGAACCCACAAAGAACAACTGCTAATAATGTGTTAGGAAGTATCATTTGCAGTGGAATATGTCATAATAACGCGTGTTTAGGACGGTTGCGTAGGTCGTAAGTGCCGCAGAGTGCTCATTCGGAGAGGGAAGGAGGGCTGTAAGGGGAGGAGGAGGCCCACATTTCCCTAACGAGTATAGAAATGTTGAGATGGGTTCTTTATTTTCAAAGCTAAAGGGTATTATTACATTCAAATGCCACAGTGACGAAAAATTTTGTGGTTCACAATGCCTCTGCGTTGCATATAATACTTGTTAAATATTTCCGAAACATAAATAGTGCTACGACGACCTCCATGTAACAGTCACACATTGCGACAACTTTTGGAAGCATCTAGATCCTTGGAACTGAAAGAAAAAATTTAGAACCCACAGGAACAACTGCGAATAACGTGTTAGGAAGTATCATTTGCAGTGGCACATGTCATAAAAACGCGTGTTTAGGACGGTGGCAAGTTCGCAATTGCCGCAGAAGGCTCATTCGGAGAGGGAAGCGGGGCTGTGAGGGGAGGAGGAGGCCCACAATTCTCTAACCAGTATAGAAATGTTGAGATAGGTTCTTTATTTACAAAGCTAAAATGACTTATTACATTCAAATGCCAGAGTGACGAAAAATTTTGTGGCTCACAATGCCTCTGCGTTGCATATACCACTTGTTAAATATTTCTGAAACATAAATAGTGCTACGACGACCTCCATGTATCAGTCACGCATTGCGACAACTTTTGGAAGCATCAAGATCCTTGGAATTGAAAGAAAATTTAGAACCCACAAGGATCAACTGTGAATAATGTGTTAGGAAGTATCATTTGCAGTGGCATATGTCATAAAAACACGTGTTTAGGACGGTGGCAAGTTTGCAATTGCCGCAGAAGGCTCATTCGTAGAGGGAAGGAGGGCTGTAAGTTGAGGGGGAGGCCCACAATTCTCTAACGAGTATTGAAATGTTGAGATAGGTTCTTTATTTACAAAGCTAAAGGGACTTATTACATTCAAATGCCACAGTGACGAAAAATTTTGTGGCTCACAATGCCTCTGCGTTGCATATACCACTTGTTAAATAATTCTGAAACATAAATAGTGCTACGACGGCCTCATGTATCAGTCACACATTGCGACAACTTTTGGAATCAACATGATCCTTGGAACTGAAAGAAAATTTAGAACCCACAAGGAACAACTGCGAATAATGTGTTAGGAAGTACCATTTGCAGTGGCGTATGTCATAAAAAGGTTTGTTTAGGACGGTTGCGTAGGTCGTAAGTGCCGCAGAGAGCTCATTCGAAGAAGGAAGGAGGGCTGTAAGGGGAGGAGGAGGCCCACATTTCTCTAACGAGTATAGAAATGTTGAGATAGTTTCTTTATTTACAAAGCTAAAGGGACTTATCACATTCAAATGCCACAGTGACGAAAAATTTTGTGGCTCACAATGCCTCTGCGTTGCATATACCACTTGTTAAATATTTCTGAAACATAAATAGTGCTACGACGACCTCCATGTATCAGTCACGCATTGCGACAACTTTTGGAAGCATCAAGATCCTTGGAATTGAAAGAAAATTTAGAACCCACAGGGATCAACTGTGAATAATGTGTTAGGAAGTATCATTTGCAGTGGCATATGTCATAAAAACACGTGTTTAGGACGGTGGCAAGTTTGCAATTGCCGCAGAAGGCTCATTCGTAGAGGGAAGGAGGGCTGTAAGTTGAGGGGGAGGCCCACAATTCTCTAACGAGTATTGAAATGTTGAGATAGGTTCTTTATTTACAAAGCTAAAGGGACTTATTACATTCAAATGCCACAGTGACGAAAAATTTTGTGGCTCACAATGCCTCTGCGTTGCATATACCACTTGTTAAATATTTCTGAAACATAAATAGTGCTACGACGACCTCCATGTATCAGTCACACATTGCGACAACATTTGGATTCATCAAGATCCTTGGAATTGAAAGGAAATTTATAACCCACAAGGAACAACTGCGAATAACGTGTTAGGAAGTATCTTTGCAGTGGCATATGTCATAAAAAGGCGTGTTTAGGACCGTTGCACAGGTCGTAAGTGCCGCAGAGTGCTCATTCGGAGAGGGATGGAAGGCTGTAAGGGGACGAGGGGGCCCACATTTCTCTAACGAGTATAGAAATGTTGAGATAGGTTCTTTATTTACAAAGCTAAAGGGACTTATTACATTGAATTGCCACAGTGACGAAAAATTTTGTGGCTCACAATGCCTCTGCATTGCATATACCACTTGTTAAATATTTCTGAAACATAAATAGTGCTACGACGACCTCCATGTATGAGACACACATTGCGACAACTTTTGGAATCATCAAGATCCCTGGAACTGAAAGAAAATTTATAACCCACAAGGAACAACTGCGAATAATGTGTTAGGAAGTATCTTTTGCAGTGGTGTATGTCATAAAAAGGGGTGTTTAGGACGGTTGCGTAGGTCGTAAGTGCCGCAGAGAGCTCATTCGGAGAGGGAAGGAGGGCTGTAAGGGGAGGAGGAGGCCCACATTTCTCTAACAAGTATAGAAATGTTGAGATAGGTTCTTTATGTACAAAGCTAAAGGGACTTATTACATTCAAATTCCACAGAGACGAAAAATTTTGTGGCTCACAATGCCTCTGCGTTGCATATACCACTTGTTAAATATTTCTGAAACATAAATAGTGCTACGACGACCTCCATGTATCAGTCACACATTGCGACAACTTTTGGAATCATCAAGATCCTTGGAACTGAAAGAAAATTTATAACCCACAAGGAACAACTGCGAATAATGTGCTAGGAAGTATCATTTGCAGTGGCATATGTCATAAAAACGCGTGTTTAGGACGGTGGCAAGTTCGCAATTGCCACTGAAGGCTCATTCGGAGAGGGAAGGAGGGCTGTAAGGGGAGGGGGAGGCCCACATTTCTCTAACGAGTATAGAAATGTTGAGATAGGTTCTTTATTTACAAAGCTAAAGGGACTTATTACATTCAAATGCCACAGTGACGAAAAATTTTGTGACTCACAATGCCTCTGCGTTGCATATACCACTTGTTAAGTATTTCTGAAACATAAATAGTGCTACGACGGCCTCCATGTATCAGTCACACATTGCGACAACTTTTGGTATCATCAAGATCCTTGGAACTGAAGGGAAATTTAGAACCCACAAGGAACAACTGCGAATAATGTGTTAGGAAGTATCATTTGCAGTGGCATATGTCATAAAAACGCGTGTTTGGGTCGGTGGAAAGTTCGCAATTGCCGCAGAAGGCTCATTCGGAGAGGGAAGGAGGGCTGTAAGGGATGGATTAGGCTCACAATTCTCTACGAGTATGGAAATGTTGAGATAGGTTCTTTATTTACAAAGCTAAAGGGACTTATTACATTCAAATGCCACAGTGACGAAAAATTTTGTTTCTCACAATGCCTCTGCGTTGCATATACCACTTGTTAAATATTTCTGAAACATAAATAGTGCTACGACGACCTCCACGTATCAGTCACACATTGCGACAACTTTTGGAATCATCAAGATCCTTGGAACTGAAAGGAAATTTAGAACCCACAAGGAACAACTGCGAATAATGTTTTAGGAAGTATCATTTGCAGTGGCATATGTCATAAAAACGCGTGTTTGGGACGGTGGCAAGTTCGCATTTGCCGCAGAAGGCTCATTCGGAGAGGGAAGGAGGGCTGTAAGGGATGGAGGAGGCCCAATATTCTCTACGAGTATAGAAATGTTGAGATAGGTTCTTTATTTACAAAGCTAAAGGGACTTATCACATTCAAATGCCACAGTGACGAAAAATTTTGTGGCTCACAATGCCTCTGCGTTGCATATACCACTTGTTAAATATTTCTGAAACGTAAATTGTGCTACGGCGACCTCCATGTATCAGTCACACATTGCGACAACTGCTGGAATCATCAAGATATTTTGAACTGAAAGAAAATTTAGAACCCACAAGGAACAACTGCGAATAATGTGTTAGGAAGTATCATTTGCAGTGGCATATGTCATAAAAACACGTGTTTAGGACGGTGGAAAGTTCGCAATTGCCGCAGAAGGCTCATACGGAGAGGGATGGAGGGCTGTACGAGGAGGAGGAGGCCCACATTCCTCTAACGAGTATAGAAATGTTGAGATAGGTTCTTTATTTTCAAAGCTAAAGGGACTTATTACATTCAAATGCCACAGTCACGAAAAATTTTGAGGCTCACAATGCCTCTGCGTTGCATATACCACTTGTTAAACATTTCTGAAACATAAATAGTGCTACGACGACCTCCATGAAACAGTCACACATTGCGACAACTTTTGGAACCATCAAGATCCTTGGAACTGAAAGAAAATTTAGAACCCACAAGGAACAACTGCTTATAATGTGTTAGGCAGTATCATTTGCAGTGGCATATGTCATAAAAAGGCGTGTTTAGGACGGTTGCGTAGGTCGTAAGTGCCGCAGAGAGCTCATTCCGAGAGGGAAGGAGGGCTGTAAGGGGAGGAGGAGGCCCACATTTCTCTAACGAGTATAGAAATGTTGAGATGGGTTCCTTATTTACAAAGCTAAAGGAAGTTATTGCATTCAAATGCCACAGTGACGAAAAATTTTGTGGTTCACAATGCCTATGCGTTGCATATAATACTTGTTAAATATTTCCGAAACATAAATAGTGCTACGACGACCTCCATGTATCAGTCACACATTGCAACAACTTTTGGAAGCATCAAGATCCTTGCAACTGAAACAAAATTTAGAACCCACAGGGAACAACTGCGAATAATGTGTTAGGAAGTATCATTTGCAGTGGCATATGTCATAAAAACGCGTGTTTAGGACGGTGGCAAGTTCCCAATTGCCGCAGAAGGCTCATTCGGAGAGGGAAGGAGGGCTGTAAGGGATGGAGGAGGCCCACAATTCTCTACGAGTATAGAAATGTTGAGATAGGTTCTTCATTTACAAAGATAAAGGGACTTATTACATTCTACTGCCACAGTGACGAAAAATTTTGTGGCTCACAATGCCTCTGCGTTGCATATACCACTTGTTAAATATTTCTGAAACGTAAATAGTGCTACAGCGACCTCCATGTATCAGTCACACATTGCGACAACTGCTGGAATCATCAAGATATTTGGAACTGAAAGAAAATTTAGCACCCACAAGGAACAACTGCTAATAATATGTTAGGAAGTATTATTTGCAGTGGCATATGTCATAAAAACACGTGTTTAGGACGGTGGCAAGTTCGCAATTGCCGCAGAAGGCTCATTCGGAGAGGGAAGGAGGGCTGTAAAAGGAGGAGGAGGCCCACATTCCTCTAACGAGTATAGAAATGTTGAGATAGGTTCTTTATTTTCAAAGCTAAAGGGACTTATTACATTCAAATGCCACAGTCACGAAAAATTTTGAGGCTCACAATGCCTCTGCGTTGCATATACCACTTGTTAAACATTTCTGAAACATAAATAGTGCTACGACGACCTCCATGAAACAGTCACACATTGCGACAACTTTTGGAACCATCAAGATCCTTGGAACTGAAAGAAAATTTAGAACCCACATAGAACAACTGCTAATAATGTGTTAGGAAGTATCATTTGCAGTGGCATATGTCATAAAAAGGCGTGTTTAGGACGGTTGCGTAGGTCGTAATTGCCGCAGAGAGCTCATTCGGAGAGGGAAGGGCTGTAAGGGGAGGAGGAGGCCAACATTTCTCTAACCAGTATAGAAATGTTGAGATGGGTTCTTTATTTACAAAACCAAAGGGACTTATTACATTCAAATGCCACAGTGACGAAAAATTTTGTTTTTCACAATGCCTCTGCGTTGCATATAATACTTGTTAAATATTTCCGAAAGATAAATAGTGCTACGACGACCTCCATGAATCAGTCACACATTGCGACAACTTTTGGAAGCATCAAGATATTTGCAGCTGAAAGAAAATTTAGAACCCACAAGGAACAACTGCGAATAATGTGTTAGGAAGTATCATTTGCAGTGGCATATGTCATAAAAACGCGTGTTTAGGACGGTGGCAAGTTCGCAATTGCCGCAGAAGGCTCATTCGGAGAGCGAAGGAGGGCTGTGAGGGGAGGAGGGGGCCCAGAATTCTCTAACGAGTATAGAAATCTTGAGATAGGTTCTTGATTTACAAAGCTAAAGGGACTTATTACATTCAAATGCCACTGTGACGAAAAATTTTGTGGCTCACAATGCCTCTGCGTTGCATATACCACTTGTTAAATAATTCTGAAACATAAATAGTGCAACGACGGCCTCCATGTATCAGTCACACATTGGGACAACTTTTGGAATCATCAAGATCCTTGGAACTGAAAGAAAATTTAGAACCCACAAGGAACAACTGCGAATAATGTGTTAGGAAGTATCATTTGCAGTGGCATATGTCATAAAAACGGGTGTTTAGGACTGTTGCGTAGGTCGTAAGTGCCGCAGAGAGCTCATTCGAAGAAGGAAGGAGGGCTGTAAGGGGAGGAGGAGGCCCACATTTCTCTAACGAGTATAGAAATGTTGAGATAGTTTCTTTATTTACAAAGCTAAAGGGACTTATCACATTCAAATGCCACAGTGACGAAAAATTTTGTAGCTCACAATGCCTCAGCGTTGCATATACCACTTGTTAAATATTTCTGAATCATAAATAGTGCTACGACGACCTCCATGTATCAGTCACACATTGCGACAACTGTTGGAATCATCAAGATCCTTGGAACTGAAAGAAAATTTAGAACCCACAAGGAACAACTGCGAATAATGTGTTAGGATGTATCATTTGCAGTGGCATATGTCTTAAAAATGCGTGATTAGGACATTGGCAAGTTCGCATTTGCCGCAGAGGGCTCATTCGGAGAGGGAAGGAGGGCTGTAAGGGGAGGAGCAGGACCACATTTCTCTAGCGAGTGTGGAAATGATAAGATAGGTTCTTTATTTACAAAGCTAATGGGACTTATTACATTCAAATGCCACAGTGACGAAAAATTTTGTGGCTCACAATGCCTCTGCGTTGCATATACCACTTGTTAAATATTTCTGAAACGTAAATAGTGCTACGGCGACCTCCATGTATCAGTCACACATTGCGACAACTGCTGGAATCATCAAGATATTTGGAACTGAAAGAAAATTCAGAACCCACAAGGAACAACTGCGGATAATGTGTTAGGAAGTATCATTTGCAGTGGCATATGTCATAAAAACACGTGTTTAGGACGGAGGCAAGTTCGCAATTGCCACAGAAGGCTCATTCGGAGAGGGAAGGAGGGCTGTAAAAGGAGGAGGAGGCCCACATTCCTCTAACGACTATAGAAATGTTGAGATAGGCTCTTTATTTTCAAAGCTAAAGGGACTTATTACATTCAAATGCCACAGTGACGAAAAATTTTGTGGCTCACAATGCCTCTGCGTTGCATAAACCACATGTTAAATATTTTTGAAACATAAATAGTGCTACGACGACCTCCATGTATCAGTCACCCATTGCGACAACTTTTGGAATTATCAAGATCCGTGGAACTAAAAGAAAATTTAGAACCCACAAGGAACAACTGCGAATAATGTGTTAGGAAGTATCATTTGCAGTGGCATATGTCATAAAAGGGCGTGTTTAGGACGGTTGCGTTGGTCGTAACTGCCGAAGAGAGCTCATTCGGAGAGGGAAGGAGGGCTGTAAGGGGAGGAGGAGGCCCACATTTCTCTAACTAGTATAGAAATGTTGAGATAGGTTCTTTATTTACAAAGCTAAAGGGACTTATTACATACAAATGCCACAGTGACGAAAAATTTTGTGGCTCACAATGCCTCTGCGTTGCATATACCACTTGTTAGATATTTCTGAAACATAAATAGTGCTACGACGACCTCCATGTATCAGTCACACATTGAGACAACTTTTGGAATCATCAAGATCCTTTGAACTGACAGAAAATTTAGAACCCACAAGGAACAACTGCGAATAATGTGTTACGAAGTATAATTTGCAGTGGCATATGTCATAAAAACACGTGTTTAGGACGGTGGCAAGTTCGCAATTGCCGCAGAAGGCTCATTCGGAGAGGGAAGGAGGGCTGTAAGGGGACGAGGAGGTCCACATTTCTCTAACGAGTATAGAAATGATGAGTTAGGTTCTTTATTTAAAAAGCTAAAGCGACTTATTAAATTCAAATGCCACAGTGACGAAACATTTTGTAGCTCGCAATGCCTCTGCGTTGCATATACCACTTGTTAAATATTTCTGAAACATAAATAGTGCTACGACGACCTCCATGTATCAGTCACACATTGCGACAACTTTTGGATTCATCAAGACCCTTGGAACTGAAAGAAAATTTATAACCCACAAAGAACAACTGCGAATAACGTGTTAGGAAGTATCTTTGCAGTGGCATATGTCATAAAAAGGCGTGTTTAGGACCGTTGCGCAGGCCGTAAGTGCCGCAGAGAGCTCATTCGGAGAGGGATGGAGGGCTGTAAGGGGACGAGGAGGCCCACATTTCTCTAACGAGTATAGAAATGTTGAGATAGGTTCTTTATTTACAAAGCTAAAGGGACTTATTACATTCAAATGTCACAGTGACGAAAAATATTGTGGCTCACAATGCCTCTGCGTTGCATATACCACTTGTTAAATATTTCTGAAATATAAATAGTGCTAGGACGACCTCCATGTATCAGTCACACATTGCGACAACTTTTGGAATCATCAAGATCCTTGGAACTCAAAGGAAATTTAGAACCCACAAGGAACAACTGCGAATAATGTGTTAGGAAGTATCATTTGCAGTGGCATAT
The DNA here is from genome assembly GCF_023864345.2 of Schistocerca serialis cubense. NCBI lineage: Eukaryota > Metazoa > Arthropoda > Insecta > Orthoptera > Acrididae > Schistocerca > Schistocerca serialis. The sequence goes on along the minus strand of NC_064639.1, from coordinate 115,168,497 downwards.
GTCATAAAAACGCGTGTTTGGGACGGTGGCAAGTTCGCAATTGCCGCAGAAGGCTCATTCGGAGAGGGAAGGAGGGCTGCAAGGGATGGAGGAGGCCCACAATTCTCTACGAGTATAGAAATGTTGAGATAGGTTCTTTATTTACAAAGCTAAAGGGGCTTATTACATTCATATGCCACAGTGACGAAAAATTTTGTGGCTCACAATGCCTCTGCGTTGCATATACCACTTGTTAAATATTTCTGAAACATAAATAGTGCTACGACGACCTCCACGTATCAGTCACACATTGCGACAACTTTGTGAATCATCAAGATCCTTGGCACTGAAAGGAAATTTAGAACCCACAAGGAACAACTGCTTAAAATGTGTTAGGAAGTATTATTTGCAGTGGCATATGTCATAAAAAGGCGTGTTTAGGACGGTTGCGTAGGTCGTAAGTGCCGCAGAGAGCTCATTCGGAGAGGAAAGGAGGGCTGTAAGGGGAGGAGGAGGCCCACATTTCTGTAACGAGTACAGAAATGCTGAGATAGGTTCTTTATGTACAAAGCTAAAGGGACTTATTACATTCAAATTCCACAGAGACGAAAAATTTTGTGGCTCACAATGCCTCTGCGTTGCATATACCACTTGTTAAATATTTCCGAAACATAAATAATGCTACGACGACCTCCATGTATGAGACACACATTGCGACAACTTTTGGAATCATCAAGATCCTTGGAACTGAAAGAAAATTTAGAACCCACAAGGACCAACTGCGAATAATGTGTTAGGAAGTATCATTTGCAGTGGCATATGTCATAAAAACGCGTGTTTAGGACGGTGACAAGTTCGCAGTTTCCGCAGAGGCCTCATTCGGAGAGGGAAGGAGGGCTGTGAGGGGAGGAGGAGGCCCACAATTCTCTAACGAGTATAGAAATGTTGAGAAAGGTTCTTGATTTACAAAGCTAAAGGACTTATTACATTCAAATGCCACAGTGACGAAAAATTTTGTGGCTCACAATGCCTCTGCGTTGCATATACCACTTGTTAAATAATTCTGAAACATAAATAGTGCTACGACGGCCTCCATGTATCAGTCACACATTGCGACAACATTTGGAATCATCAAGATCCTTGGAATTGAAAGAAAATTTAGAACCCACAAGGAACAACTGCGAATAATGTGTTAGGAAGTATCATTTGCAGTGGCATATGTCATAAAAAGGGGTGTTTAGGACGGTTTCGTAGGTCGTAAGTGCCGCAGAGAGCTCATTCGAAGAAGGAAGGAGGGCTGTAAGGGGAGGAGGAGGCCCACATTTCTCTAACGAGTATAGAAATGTTAGATAGTTTCTTTATTTACAAAGCTAAAGGGACTTATCACATTCAAATGCCACAGTGACGAAAAATTTTGTAGCTCACAATGCCTCTGCGTTGCATTTACCACTTGTTAAAAATTTCTGAATCATAAATAGTGCTACGACGACCTCCATGTATCAGTCACACATTGCGACAACTGTTGGAATCATCAAGATCCTTGGAACTGAAAGAAAATTTAGAACCCACAAGGAACAACTGCGAATAATGTGTTAGGATGTATCATTTGCAGTGGCATATGTCTTAAAAATGCGTGATTAGGACATTGGCAAGTTCGCATTTGCCGCAGAGGGCTCATTCGGAGAGGGAAGGAGGGCTGTAAGGGGAGGAGCAGGCCCACATTTCCCTAGCGAGTGTAGAAATGATAAGATAGGTTCTTTATTTACAAAGCTAATGGGACTTATAACATTCAAATGCCACAGTGACGAAAAATTTCGTGGCTCACAATGGCTCTGCGTTGCATATACCACTTGTTAAACATTTCTGAAACATAAATAGTGCTACGACGACCTCCATGAAACAGTCACACATTGCGACAACTTTTGGAACCATCAAGATCCTTGGAACTGAAAGAAAATTTAGAACCCACAAAGAACAACTGCTAATAATGTGTTAGGAAGTATCATTTGCAGTGGAATATGTCATAATAACGCGTGTTTAGGACGGTTGCGTAGGTCGTAAGTGCCGCAGAGTGCTCATTCGGAGAGGGAAGGAGGGCTGTAAGGGGAGGAGGAGGCCCACATTTCCCTAACGAGTATAGAAATGTTGAGATGGGTTCTTTATTTTCAAAGCTAAAGGGTATTATTACATTCAAATGCCACAGTGACGAAAAATTTTGTGGTTCACAATGCCTCTGCGTTGCATATAATACTTGTTAAATATTTCCGAAACATAAATAGTGCTACGACGACCTCCATGTAACAGTCACACATTGCGACAACTTTTGGAAGCATCTAGATCCTTGGAACTGAAAGAAAAAATTTAGAACCCACAGGAACAACTGCGAATAACGTGTTAGGAAGTATCATTTGCAGTGGCACATGTCATAAAAACGCGTGTTTAGGACGGTGGCAAGTTCGCAATTGCCGCAGAAGGCTCATTCGGAGAGGGAAGCGGGGCTGTGAGGGGAGGAGGAGGCCCACAATTCTCTAACCAGTATAGAAATGTTGAGATAGGTTCTTTATTTACAAAGCTAAAATGACTTATTACATTCAAATGCCAGAGTGACGAAAAATTTTGTGGCTCACAATGCCTCTGCGTTGCATATACCACTTGTTAAATATTTCTGAAACATAAATAGTGCTACGACGACCTCCATGTATCAGTCACGCATTGCGACAACTTTTGGAAGCATCAAGATCCTTGGAATTGAAAGAAAATTTAGAACCCACAAGGATCAACTGTGAATAATGTGTTAGGAAGTATCATTTGCAGTGGCATATGTCATAAAAACACGTGTTTAGGACGGTGGCAAGTTTGCAATTGCCGCAGAAGGCTCATTCGTAGAGGGAAGGAGGGCTGTAAGTTGAGGGGGAGGCCCACAATTCTCTAACGAGTATTGAAATGTTGAGATAGGTTCTTTATTTACAAAGCTAAAGGGACTTATTACATTCAAATGCCACAGTGACGAAAAATTTTGTGGCTCACAATGCCTCTGCGTTGCATATACCACTTGTTAAATAATTCTGAAACATAAATAGTGCTACGACGGCCTCATGTATCAGTCACACATTGCGACAACTTTTGGAATCAACATGATCCTTGGAACTGAAAGAAAATTTAGAACCCACAAGGAACAACTGCGAATAATGTGTTAGGAAGTACCATTTGCAGTGGCGTATGTCATAAAAAGGTTTGTTTAGGACGGTTGCGTAGGTCGTAAGTGCCGCAGAGAGCTCATTCGAAGAAGGAAGGAGGGCTGTAAGGGGAGGAGGAGGCCCACATTTCTCTAACGAGTATAGAAATGTTGAGATAGTTTCTTTATTTACAAAGCTAAAGGGACTTATCACATTCAAATGCCACAGTGACGAAAAATTTTGTGGCTCACAATGCCTCTGCGTTGCATATACCACTTGTTAAATATTTCTGAAACATAAATAGTGCTACGACGACCTCCATGTATCAGTCACGCATTGCGACAACTTTTGGAAGCATCAAGATCCTTGGAATTGAAAGAAAATTTAGAACCCACAAGGATCAACTGTGAATAATGTGTTAGGAAGTATCATTTGCAGTGGCATATGTCATAAAAACACGTGTTTAGGACGGTGGCAAGTTTGCAATTGCCGCAGAAGGCTCATTCGTAGAGGGAAGGAGGGCTGTAAGTTGAGGGGGAGGCCCACAATTCTCTAACGAGTATTGAAATGTTGAGATAGGTTCTTTATTTACAAAGCTAAAGGGACTTATTACATTCAAATGCCACAGTGACGAAAAATTTTGTGGCTCACAATGCCTCTGCGTTGCATATACCACTTGTTAAATATTTCTGAAACGTAAATAGTGCTACGGCGACCTCCATCTATCAGTCACACATTGCGACAACTGCTGGAATCATCAAGATATTTGGAACTGAAAGAAAATTTAGGACCTACAAGGAACAACTGCGGATAATATGTTAGGAAGTATCATTTGCAGTGGCATATGTCATAAAAACACGTGTTTAGGACGGTGGCAAGTTCGCAATTGCCGCAGACAGCTCATTCGGAGAGGGAGGGAGGGCTGTAAGGGGAGGAGGAGGCCCACATTCCTCTAACGAGTATAGAAATGTTAAGATAGGTTCTTTATTTTCGAAGCTAAAGGGACTTATTACATTCAAATGCCACAGTCACGAGAAATTTTGTGGCTCACAATGCCTCTGCGTTGCATCTACCACTTGTTAAACATTTCTGAAACCTAAATAGTGTTACGACGACCTCCATGAAACAGTCACACATTGCGACAACTTTTGGAACCATCAAGATCCTTGCAACTGAAAGAAAAAATTTAGAACCCACAGGAACAACTCCGAATAACGTGTTAGGAAGTATCATTTGCAGTGGCACATGTCATAAAAACGCGTGTTTAGGACGGTGGCAAGTTCGCAATTGCCGCAGAAGGCTCATTCGGAGAGGGAAGGAGGGCTGTGAGGGGGGGAGGAGGCCCACAATTCTCTAACGAGTATAGAAATGTTGAGATAGGTTCTTTCATTTACAAAGCTAAAATGACTTATTACATTCAAATGCCACAGTGACGAAAAATTTTGTGGCTCACAATGCCTCTGCGTTGCATATACCACTTGTTAAATATTTCTGAAACATAAATAGTGCTACGACGACCTCCATGTATCAGTCACACATTGCGACAACTTTTGGAAGCACCAAGATCCTTGGAATTGAAAGAAAATTTAGAACCCACAAGGATCAACTGCGAATAATGTGTTAGGAAGTATCATTTGCAGTGGCATATGTCATAAAAAGGTTTGTTTAGGACGGTTGCGTAGGTCGTAAGTGCCGCAGAGAGCTCATTCGAAGAAGGAAGGAGGGCTGTAAGGGGAGGAGGAGGCCCACGTTTCTCTAACGAGTATAGAAATGTTGAGATAGTTTCTTTATTTACAAAGCTAAAGGGACTTATCACATTCAAATGCCACAGTGACGAAAAATTTTGTGGCTCACAATGCCTCTGCGTTGCATATATCACTTGCTAATTATTTCTGAAACATAAATAGTGCTACGATGACCTCCATGTATCAGTCACACATTGCGACAACTTTTGGAAGCATCAAGATCCTTGGAATTGAAAGAAAATTTAGAACCCACAAGGAACAACTGCGAATAATGTGTTAGGAAGTATAATTTGCAGTGGCATATGTCATAAAAACGCGTGTTTAGGATGGATGCGTAGGTCGCAAGTGCCGCAGAGAGCTCATACGGAGAGGGAAGGAGGGCTGTAAGGGGAGGAGGAGGCCCACATTTCTCTAACGAGTATAGAAATGTTGAGATAGGTTCTTTATTTACAAAGCTAAAGGGACTTATTACATTCAAAAGCCACAGTCACGAAAAACTTTGTGGCTCACAATGCCTTTGCGTTGCTTATACCACTTGTTAATTATTTCTGAAACATAAATAGTGCTATGATGACCTCCATGTATCTGTCACACATTGCAACAACTGTTGGAATCATCAAGATCCTACGAACTGAAAGGAAAAATTTAGAACCCACATGGAACAGTTGCGAATAATGTGTTAGGAAGTATCATTTGCAGTGGCATATGTCATAAAAACGCGTGTTTAGGACGGTTGCGTTGGTCGTAAGTGCCGCAGAGAGCTCATTCGGAGAGGGAAGGAGGGCAGTAGGGGGAGGAGGAGGCCCACATTTCTCTAACGAGTATAGAAATGTTGAGATAGGTCCTTTATTTACAAAGCTAAAGGGACTTATTACATTCAAATGCCACAGTCACGAAAAATTTTGTGGCTCACAGTGCCTCTGCGTTGCATATACCACTTGTTAAATATTTCTGAAACATAAATAGTGCTACGACAACCTCCATGTATCAGTCACACATTGCGACAACTTTTGGAATCATCAAGATACTTGGAACTGAACGGAAAAATTTAGAACCCACAAGGAACAACTGCGAATAATGTGTTAGGAAGTATCATTTGCAGTGGCATATGTCATAAAAACGCGTGTTTAGGACGGTTGCGTAGGTCGTAAGTGCCGCAGAGAACTCATTCGGAGATGGAAGGTGGGCTATAAGAAGAGGAGGAGGCCCACATTTTTTTTAACGAGTATAGAAATGCTGACATAGGTTCTTTATTTACATAGCTAAAGGGACTTATTACATTCAAATGCCACAGTGAGGAAAAATTTTGTGGCTCACAATGCCTGTGCGTTGCATATATCACTTGCTAATTATTTCTGAAACATAAATAGTGCTACGTCGACCTCCATGTATCAGCCACACATTGCGACAACTTTCGGAATCATCAAGGTCCTTGGAACTGAAAGGAAAAATTTAGAACCCACAAGGAACAACTGCGAATAATGTGTTAGGAAGTATCATTTGCAGTGGCATTTGTCATAAAAACGCGTGTTTAGGACGGTTGCGTAGGTCGTAAGTGCCGCAGAGAGCTCATTCGGAGAGGGATGGAGGGCTGTAAGGGGAGGAGGAGGCCCACATTTCTCTAACGAGTATAGAAATGTTGAGATAGGTTCTTTATTTACAAAGCTAAAAGACTTATTACATTCAAATGCCACAGCGACGAAAAATTTTGAGGCTCACAATGCCTCTGCGATGCATATACCACTTGTTAAATATTTCTGAAACATAAATAGTGCTACGACGACCTGCATGTATCAGTCACACATTGTGACAACGTTTGGAATCATCAAGATCCTTGGAACTGAGAGGGGAAATTGAGAACCCACAAGGAACAACTGCGAATAATGTGTTAGGAAGTATCATTTGCTGTGGCATATGTTATAAAAATGTATGTTTAGGACGGTAGCGAACGTCGCAATTGCCGCAAAGAGCTCATTCGGTGAGGGAAGGAGGGCTGTAAGGGGAGGAGGAGGCCCACATTTTTTCTAACGAGTATAGAATTTTTAAGATAGGTTCTTTATTTACAAAGCTAAAGGGACTTATTACATTCAAATGCCACGGTCACGAAAAATTTTGTGGTTCACAATGCCTCTGCGTTGCATATACCACTTGTTAAATATTTCTGAAGCATAAATAGTGCTACGACGACCTCCAAGTATCAGTCACACATTGCGACTACTTTTGGAATCATCAAGATCCTTGGAACTGAAAGGATATTTAGAACCCACAAGGAACAACTGCGAATAATGTGTTAGGAAGTATCATTTGCAGTGGCATATGTTTTATAAACGCATGTTTAGGACGGTAGCGAACGTCGCAATTGCCGCAGAGAGCTCATTCGGAGAGGGAAGGAGGGCTGTAAGGGGAGGAGCAGGCCCACATTTTTTTTAACGCGTATAGAATTGTTGAGATAGGTTCTTTATTTACAAAGCTAAAGGTACCTATTACAATCAAATGCCACAGTCACGAAAAATTTTGTGGTTCACAATGCCTCTGCGTTGCATATACCACTTGTTAAATATTTCTGAAGCATAAATAGTGCTACGACGACCTCCAAGTATCAGTCACACATTGCGACAACTTTTGGAAGCATCAAGATCCTTGGAACTGAAAGGATATTTAGAACCCACAAGGAACAACTGCGAATAATGTGTTAGGAAGTATCATTTGCAGTGGCATATGTCATAAAAACGCGTGTTTAGTAGGGTTGCGTAGGTCGTAAGTGCCGCAGAGAACTCTTTCGGAGATGGAAGGAGGGCTGTAAGAAGAGGAGGAGGCCCACATTTTTTTTAACGAGAATAGAAATGTTGAGATAGGTTCTTTATTTACAAAGCTAAAGGGACTTATTACATTCAAATGCCACAGTCACGAAAAATTTTGTGGCTCACAATGCCTCTGCGTTGCATATATCACTTGCTAATTATTTCTGAAACATAAATAGTGCTACGATGACCTCCATGTATCAGTCACACATTGCGACAACTGTCGGAATCATCAAGATCCTAGGAACTGAAAGGAAAAATTTAGAACCCACAAGGAACAACTGCGAATAATGTGTTAGGAAGTATCATTTGCGGTGGCATATGTCATAAAAACGCGTGTCTAGGACGGTTGCGTAGGTCGTAAGTGCCGCAGAGAGCTCATTCGGAGAGGGAAGGAGGGCTGTAAGGGGAGGAGGAGGCCCACATTTCTCTAACGAGTATAGAAATGTTGAGATAGGTTCTTTATTTACAAAGCTAAAGGGACTAATTACATTCAAATGCCACAGCGACGTAAAATTTTGTGGCTCACATTGCCTCTGCGATGCATATACCACTTGTTAAATATTTCTGAAACATAAATAGTGCTACGACGACCTCCATGTATCAGTCACACATTGCGACAACTTTTGGAATCATCAAGATCCTTGGAACTGAAAGGAAAAATTTAGAACCCACAAGGAACAACGGCGAATAATGTGTTAGGAAGTATCATTCGCAGTGGCATATGTCATAAAACGCGTGTTTAGGACGGTTGCGTAGGTCGTAAGAGCCGCTGCGAGCTCATTCGGAGAGGGAAGGGGGGCAGTAAAGGGAGGAGGAGGCCCACATTTCTCTAACGAGTATAGAAATGTTAAGATAGGTTCTTTATTTACAAAGCTAAAGGGACTTATTACATTCAAATGCCACAGTCACGAAAAATTTTGTGGCTCACAATGCCTCTGCGTTGCTCATACCACTTGTTAAATATTTCTGAAACATAAATAGTGCTACGATGACCTCCATGTATCAGTCACACATTGCGACAACTGTTGGAATCATCAAGATCCTTGGAACTGAAAGGAGAAATTTAGAACCCACAAGGAACAACTGCGAATAATGTGTTAGGAAGTATCATTTGCAGTGGCATATGTCATAAAAACGCGTGATTAGGACGGTTGCGTAGGTCGTAAGTGCCGCAGAGAGCTCATTCGGAGAGGGGAGGAAGGCTGTAAGGGGAGGATGAGGTACACATTTCTTTTACGAGTATTGAAATGTTGAGATAGGTTCTTTATTTACAAAGCTAAAGGGACTTATGACATTCGAATGCCACAGTCACGAAAAATTTTGTGGCTCACAATGCCTCTGCGATGCATATACCACTTGTTAAATATTTCTGAAACATAAATAGTGCTACGACGACCTCCATGTATCAGTCACACATTGCGACAACTGTTGTAATCATCAAGATCCTTGGAACTGAAAGGAGAAATTTAGAACCCACAAGGAACAACTGCGAATAATGTGTTAGGAAGTATCATTTGCAGTGGCATATGTTTTATAAACGCATGTTTAGGACGGTAGCGAACGTCGCAATTGCCGCAGAGAGCTCATTCGGAGAGGGAAGGAGGGCTGTAAGGGGAGGAGCAGGCCCACATTTTTCTTAACGAGTATAGAATTGTTGAGATAGGTTCTTTATTTACAAAGCTAAAGGTACCTATTACAATCAAATGACACAGTCACGAAAAATTTTGTGGCTCACAATGCCTCTGTGTTGGATATACCACTTGCTAATTATTTCTGAAACATAAATAGTGCTACGACGACCTCCATGTATCAGTCACACATTGCGACAACTTTCGGAATCATCAAGGTCCTTGGAACTGAAAGGAAAAATTTAGAACCCACAAGGAACAACTGCGAATAATGTGTTAGGAAGTATCATTTGCAGTGGCATATGTCATAAAAACGCGTGTTTAGGACGGTTGCGTAGGTCGGAAGTGTCGCAGAGAGCTCATTCGGAGAGGGATGGAGGGCTGTAAGGGGAGGAGGAGGCCCACATTTCTCTAACGAGTATAGAAATGTTGAGATAGGTTCTTTATTTACAAAGCTAAATGACTTATTACATTCAAATGCCACAGCGACGAAAAATTTTGAGGCTCACAATGCCTCTGCGATGCATATATCACTTGCTAATTATTTCTGAAACATAAATAGTGCTACGACGACCTCCATGCATCAGTCACACATTGCGACAACTTTCGGAATCATCAAGATCCTTGGAACTGAAAAGAAAAATTTAGAACCCACAAGGAACAACTGCGAATAATGTGTTAATAAGTATCATTTGCAGTGGCATATGTCATAAAAACGCGTGTTTAGTACGGTTGCGTAGGTCGTAAGTGCCGCAGAGAACACTTTCGGAGTTGGAAGGAGGGCTGTAAGAGGAGGAGGAGGCCCACATTTTTTTTAACGAGTATAGAAATGTTGAGATAGGTTCTTTATTTACAAAGCTAAAGGGACTTATTACATTCAAATGCCACAGTCACGAAAAATTTTGTGGCTCACAATGCCTCTGCGTTGCATATATCACTTGCTAATTATTTCTGAAACATAAATAGTGCTACGACGACCTCCATGCATCAGTCACACATTGCGACGACTTTCGGAATCATCAAGATCCTTGGAACTGAAAGGAAAAATTTAGAACC